>NW_009611008.1:0-17609 GCF_000690535.1 Cariama cristata | reverse complement strand
TAATAATAATAATAATAAAAGGAAGCTTTTTGCTTTAAAATATACATCTAAAAACAATTAAAATTCACATGAATGTGGACAATTATACTATGGCATCACTGTGAGTATCAAAATACCTTGGAATGATTTGCAACAGCATAGTCTTGCAGCACTGTATCACAAGGTCACTCATGCTAATTCTGTCTTCCAAAAGATATGATGAACATCTGGGTGAGTGCTATAGCAATGTAGCTCTCTTACAATCACCTGCCTCCAAATTAATCAAAACCTGTCTTAATCATGACAGCCCACCAGTTTATCTTTCCAGAGTATCACACCTGTGGTGTGATATTTTCAGTGGTCTTGTTCCTTTCTTCATCAGGTACAATTCGACTGCTGTTACCTACTGTTCATTCACAAGTACCTCTCCTTCATTTTATCTGGGACTCAATTTGCAACTCAGCAGGGTTCATTCCTCAGCAACAGCAGTGGAAGGAAGTATGAATCAGGTAGTGGGGGACAAGTTCAACCGCCCACTGCCCAATCATCCCAAGATCAAGCAGGAAGCAGTATAGTAAACAAAGTGTAATACATTGTCTTGGAGCAATTGATTGTGTAGTTCTGTAACGCAGTGAAACATATTTGCTGTATATATCCAATAATGTACTTTCTGGAGACACTACCACATGATCTTCTGGATTACAGTTTCATTGATTCTGAAACTGAGTTTTTTATCATTGTCTGGATTGCCAGGTCTGGGTCTTAATCCATATCTCTAATAGTGTGTAGTCCACTTGTATTTAGATCTAAGGGTTTGGTTCCATCCTTTTTAAAGTCTTCTTTTATTCAGGTTAAGATCCAGATCTGGAACCCTCTCACAGTTAAACTCTTCACAGTCTTAAATCTTGTATGTTCAGCTGTAGGATGATACCAACCTGATGGTAGCCTTCCACAAAGAGATGACTGGCTTGGTGGACAAGGGGAGAATGACTGCTCTCTGCAGCCTGGAGAACATAAGGCTCAGGAAGTGGAGATCTTATCAATGTGTATAAATACATGATGGGAGGAAATGAAGAAAAGAAAGGCAGGTTTTTCTCAGTAATGCCCACTGACAGGACAAGAGGCAATGGACACAAACTGAAACATAGGACATTCTGTATGAACATACAAAAAACCTTTTTACAGTGAGGTCGGTCAAACACTGGCACAGGTTGCCCAGAGAGGTTGTGAAGTCTCCATCCTTGGAAATGTTCAGAATCAGACTGGACATGGTCCTGGGCATCCTGTTCTAGGTGACCCTGTTCTGAGCAGGGGGTCAGACTTCATGGTCTCCAGAGGTCCCTTCTAACCACAATGCTTCTGCAATTCTGGGTTTCCATCCTTTGTTGGTTCACTTACATCTTTTGTCAGCTGATACTGAAATCCATCACAAGCAGATTAATTTTAGGAGACCGTCACTGTTCTCAGAATCAATTAAATTAAAGCATTACTGACTAAACCCAATTCTCCAATTTATATGCAAAATATATATGTTGAAAAGGAGCACATGCATAGCTGAGGGCACAAACTGCCCCAGGTACTGTACATTATTTATGATGGAGTTCAACAGCTTTTTGTACTTCATTTCTCCTTCACCATTTAAGCCAGAGTGCTACTACTAAAGACTAATGAAAATATTTACAGTAGAAGATCAGGAGAGGCAATTTTTTTAGGCTCATGATAAAAAAATAATGCATAGTTTTATGCTTTGGGAATTCATTTCCCATGTCCTGCAAAATATAGTACTGAGATGGGTTATAATGGATCTGGTTTATCTGGTGCAAATACCGTAAGATATGATTTCCCCATCAGCTAACAAGAATTTGCTAATTATTAGCATGGAAGATTAAGTGTTTTGAAAGAACAGTGAGAAGGAAATTGCAGTGAAAAAAAATCATATTACAAACTTGCAGCAACACTTATTATTCCCATTAAATATGAATCATTTATTAAGAAAAGTGACTGTAAGTGATACACATGCATTCACAGATAACTCAGTGTGAGGCTTATGAAATTAATGGGAAATAGAGCAATCTTTGTAATGTCCTGTTTAATAGCTAGATGGCTAGTCCCTGCTAATATAGCATGAAGCACTTTGAAGGGTCAGGGCCTTATATCCTTGCCTCACTTCTAGTTACTGTACAGCAAACTCGGTACCGTGAATTGCACAGAAGTAGCCAGGATGTGTGTCTTTGCCTTGATTAGATACATTCTCTGGAAAAAGCACGGTCAGATTTGGTTAAGAATGAAGGAAGTTAGAACAAGCAAATATTAAATCAGTTACCCCTAGAAACAAACACAAATGCTAGTAAGGTCCCTATCTAGCAGACCTTTGGGTCCCCTAGCTTTTATTTAAAGAAATAGGTGTTAAGAACTCGAGTCAAGAAAAAGGAATTAATTTATTCAAATCCTATTTTATCACTATTATTAAAAAAGAAGATCATCAAATCATAGAATCATAGAATGGTTTGGGTTGGAAGGGACCTTCAAAGGCCATCTAGTCCAACCCCCCTGCCATGGGTAGGGACATCTTCAACTCGATCAGGTTGCTCA
Organism: Cariama cristata; assembly: GCF_000690535.1. Lineage (NCBI taxonomy): Eukaryota > Metazoa > Chordata > Aves > Cariamiformes > Cariamidae > Cariama > Cariama cristata. The sequence continues at coordinate 15,038 of NW_009611008.1, read as the reverse complement.
GAGCACCGTCCAACCTGACCTTAAATGTTTCCCAGGGACAGGGCATGTACAGATGGATATACAATGGAGATGATAAATATAGAGATTTTAAAAGGATGCAGTGTCAAACTTCTCTCTCTCCTTCTAACAGAGGGTGCCCATACATCTGTGATATTGAAGTTGTAAGTGTTTAAAAGGATTATGTACCTGTTTGATGAAATTTTAAGGGTGATGTTTTGCCTAAGTTTTCAACCACCACACTGAGGTTTTCTCCTCAAAAAAGGCAGGTGAAGATCAAGATATTTGGTGATTACTTGGAGGGAAACTTTTTATGTAGTGAAACCATTTAACTATTTCCTTGCCTTGAATCTCCTATTCCCTGTAAAATTCCTGAGTAGACCCAGTAACAGACATAAAGATGACCTTATCTTCTCATTAAATATTCATAGTTTTTATGGAGAAAAAAGTACAAAGGGTAAAAGATAAAGGGAAGAATAAAAAATAGCAAGACGATCTCATCTGAGCTCATTCTAGTGTTTGTTACAGAAGTCGCAGTTAGCTTGTAGAGTGTGTACATATGTACGTGTACGGGGTGCAGGTGCCCTGGGGCTGGCAGGGGGGCTGCAGGGCGGGCTCTGTGAGGAGAGGCCGGGGCTGCCCCGGGCCGGGCACAGCCGGTGCCAGCCGGCTCCCACCCACCCCCGCACGGACCAGCCCCGCAGCCCAGGTGGTGATGCCTCTGAGGTGATATATTTATGAAAGAGCAAAACACTGCACAGGCAGAGGAGGAGGGAAAAGAAGAGAGTGAGAAAGAGTCATGTAAACCCCAAGGTGCGAGCAGAAGGAGGGGGAGGAGGTGCTCCATGCATCAGAGCAGAGATTCCCTTGCAGCCTGTGGAGACATCTTGGTGGAGCAGATGCCCACACTGCAGCCCATGGAGGACCCCATGCTGGAGCACGGGGGTATTCCCTGAAGGAGCTGCGGTCCATGTAGACCCCACACCAGAGCAGACTTATCCTGAGTGACTGCAGCCTGTGAAAAGGACCCGGGCTGGTGCAGAGGAAAGAGTAGCAGAGAGGAACGCTATGTACTGACCATAGTCCCCTGTTCCCCATCTCCCCTGTGCCTCTCAGGGGGGTGGTAGAGGAGTCAGGGTTGGGGGGGAAGAGAAGTATTGGTTTTATGTTTCTCAATACCTGAATCTATTTTAATTGGCAACAAATTAAATTATTTTTCCCCAAGTCAAGTCTGGTTTGCCTGTCATGGTCATTGGTAAGTGATCTCCCTGAATTTATCTCAACCCACAAGCACTCTCATCCTATTTTCTTCCCCGGTCCCACTGATGGGAAGTGAGTGAGCAGCTGGGTGGGAGTTTGGCTGCTAGCCAAGGCTAGCTCACCATTATATGTGTCTTATTCATCTTACAATTTAGCTGACAGATGAGCAATCATGTAATAAAAAATATTCCCATAAAGATTTCCCTGTGAAATCCTCATTAGAACATAAATACTTTTCCTTGTGACAAAAAAAAAAAAAAAAAGATAGGTCTTTTAAATCCAACTTAGACCTCTTTCTGCAAACCAATTCATTTTACATTTCATTAGAGCTTTCTGAAAGGCTCTAGTTTAAGAAATAACAGGGTTGGTGTTATGGTGCCTAAAAAAACATTTCTAGCACAGGTACTTTGTTATTAGTAAAGCTTATCCTTGACTTCATTTGTATGAAGTCCAATTATAAAGCCTGCCTTCTTTCCTTACCTTTCATTTATAATATCCAGGTTTTAAAAAAGCAGGAGTCATTATGCTATATTTTGTATTTATTAGTCTATATTTTATATCTGACTTTTTTCTTCTCAATAGTGTGTTTGTACTGGTTTTCCTCTTACTGTTACAGACCATTTCTCCAATTTATCAAAACGTATCCTCCAAGGTGCTTGTGATCCCTCCAAGACTGGCCTTGTCAGCAAATTTTATCAAGCGCTTTCATCTTTAATTCACTAAACACAGTTAAGTGTAAAAAAAGTATAAACTCAGAGCTTACAGCTGGGAATTCCTCTGTGATAATGTAAAGAAGAGGCTTCTGTTTCCAGTAAAATCAAATACTCACTTTTATATTTATTTAGAGTCAAAATTTGAATAAAGGTGTAATATAACTTGTTAGAACTATAAACATATATGGAACAGTGGTGAAGTACGTCCATTTTTCCAATTTTTAAGTGTCACCTGGAATGCAAGAATTATACCATACCAGATTAGTGGTCTTGTGTATTCCATCTTCTGTTTCTTCATTAGTACTTCAAGACTACATTGAATTTAACAGGCTTAATCATAAAGCAAACAAACAAAACAAAATAAACAAAAAAGAAATCTCTTTATTATAAATTGTGACTCTTCAGCAAATACCTCACCAGGATTTTGGATTCCCTCACCAGGAATTTGGGCAGCAAATGACCTTCCATGGCTATTTTTATCAAGCAATGCTTCCTCATTCATAAGCTGAATCTTGAAACCATTATCAAGTGGAAAAAGACAGGAACAGAATAAACTCAGGAAACCCAGCAATGAGTAAATCAGCACGTCCGTTGTTAGGGAAGCTGCCCACTCTAAGAAGTCCCAAGGTATAGGTAAATGCAATTTCCTTCAGCAGTAGGGCTAGTGCATGCAGATGACATATCCCTCTCTCCATCCCCTCTTACCAGCCGTTCCTTCCTCCCCCTGTACGATCTCACAACCAGATCACACAGCTTTTTGGGAGGTTTCATGGTACATCAGTTAGAAAACTGGCACTGATGAAAAATAACCCTTTAAAGATGACTAATTCATGAAACAATTACTTCTAGCATTATCTTCTGTCTTTCACTCACTCTACTCACAGTTTGACATTCAGGATTTGCAGAATCCTGACCACAAGTCAATCCATCAAAATGTCCAATGGCAAGCTATCCAGGTTGAAGAAATTATATTCACATATACAGCAGCTAGGGAAGTCTTCTTCAGGGACATTAAAAACAGGTTTGAATTCTCAGCAATAAATTTTGCCTCTGTGTGATCCACCACTTCAGAACTCCACAGGTCCACCCATCAAAAACTGAGATATCCAACACAGATATCCAGTACCCAACAAATTAAATTTTCCCATTACATAGATGTCAAATTTCTTATCTTTTCATCTTCAGGCAATTCATCTCCATTAGAACAGACAATTCAAGGACATATATGGTGAAGAAGACTGAGGAGGATAGGGATTAGGTCATGTTGTGGTTCCAGCCAGGGAAAGATAAACAAACAGTCATGTAGGAAAACTAGACAGGGAAATGGAAATAGAGGAGGTTGGTATCATCATCAGGGTAAAGGAAATCCAAAGATCTTGACAAAAACTAAGAGTAGAAACTGGCAGCAGTGTGGAGGACTGCTGGTCTTACCTTGCATACAAAGTACTTTCATGGACGTTTTAAGAAACATCCTGGGAAGCATTTTTGTATGCTTCTTAGACACGTGTGACTATAACCACAGATGTGGCGTGTGATACACAATATTTAAAAATAAAAAGTATGCTCCAATGTAATTAAAGATTAAGTATAATGCAATAGCCTAAGGAAGTGGAGATAGCATGTTGAGTCAGCCTTATCAGAGATACTTTCAGTTCCTGTGATCTTGTAGCAGAGATTTTAATGGAATACAGCACTTGCGTAAGTGTTGTTTCAGAATCAACATTCTATATAATCTAATCTGTCTTTATTTTCATTTATACTGTGGTCTGGTTTTCTACACATATCCTTATTGGTCTGTACTTTTAATTATATTTACCTCTTCTTTTTTCTATATGGGTAATTTAAACCACCACAAAAAGTATACAAAAAGAAATTAGTGTAAAGGAGATTGTACTCAGATCTTTCCTTCTGACATTCTGGTTCTGAATTGTGCCTTCAGTTGAATGACTTTTTTTCATCATTCAATGATCAATACTCTAGTCAATAATATTAAGCACTCAAAATTTTAGTTATGTAATTATTAATGTTTTCTTCACTTTCATATTGCCCAGTTTTCATGGATGCTTTCAGGGGGAGAGTCATTACCTGTTATTCTCCTGAATATGGGGTATTTATTGGCATATCCTCCTCCTTACCTCCCAGTATTGCCTTATCGTCCTCTCTCTGATACTAACCTCATTCTCCAGTTCATTGTACATACAGCAGAGCAACTTCTTCTGTTGAAACTCCACATAAGGTGCTTAAAACACATACTTTGCTACAAATGAAATAAAATGACTGAAGCTTCCTCTCTTGATAAAGCAAAGCTAGCAGTCTAATTTTTATTGTCCCTGTTGGATGCAGGAAGATGGCTGGACTTGCTTCTACTTTCCTTCACATAAAAGCAGTACTGTTTTTCTCTAAGTCTATGACAAATCTATATTATGAGTCACTCTCTGTAAGGTCACTGTAGGTGCATTACATCACAGGGAGAGGCACAACTCAGCGTTGCATTTCTGTATTGTATCACTGGAACACTTCTGCCAAGTTTTGTCAGCAACAGGAAGGGTCAGATTCAAAATCTATGAGTTCTTTGTAAAATTAAAAAGCAAAACCAGATGAGTATTCATTCAAGCACCTGGGAAAATGAAACCCTTCCTCTGAAGGCCAAAGGCAATGAATATTTTCCTATTCTCAAGGAGTGCATAATTCTGTGCATATAGTAAAACAAAAAAAAAAACAAAACAAAAAAAAAATTATATTCAGGTGAGAGCACAAGCAACAAGAAATCAGCAAAATGTAAATAATGTATAAAGCACTTAGCCCAAAATTAATTTTGACAATAAACTTTTTCGTTTGCTTCCTTATGTGCTGATACAAGTACCCATTGGATAAATGTCCCTTTGATATACATATTTCTTGGTTTTAGTCTCTAGTGACCTGCATTTATTTTTTCTTAGTGAAGGTTCAGACTTGGGAATCCACTTGGATGAGTCCATTTCTAGCCCCTCAACAAAAATGCTCAGTGGTTTCTTTGAACATGCGTACACAGACTGGGGCTTTTCTGCTCTCATTAGCAGAGGTTTAGTACTGAAGTACCTAATTTATTATCAAATCAGAGTCATCTTGTACATGGCCTGCTCAGACAATGGACAGAAGATCATAAATCTTTCTAAACCCCCCCCATAGGTGAAGAATGCTCATTAAAGGACGTCTTGAAGGCACCTTCAAGCATCTTTGCAATAGCCTGGTGAACCATGAGCATCTATCTTCAGATTTGTAAATGCTGTGCAGACAAACCTTTGTATTTTTTCTCAGGTCAGCTGCTGTAGATAACAATATGTAAAAATCTGCAACAATCTGCAGCAAAGAAGTGCTGCCATCTTTTTAATGCCAGGTTCATCTGTAGCATTCTCCAAAGCTATGCTGATTTTAGCTCTGCAGCTGTTTGAGAAAAGAGGGCTATCATAAGATCTAATTCAGTTCTTGAATACAGCTTCAGTACAAAGCTCCCATCACCCTAGATATGATTAAATGGAACACAGGTTCCCTGAAGTGATCCTATCCCTTAATGTATTATGCATTTTCCAAGATGGGTCAGACAAAGATGGGCTGGCAAAGGCCGGGGCAGGTGGAGCCACACCTACCTCAATATACCCTCACAAATCTTCAGTGTGTCTGAGTGTTACTATGCAGAGGCACATTTCGTGCCTCTGGCATTTGGCACATACGACAGAGAGTTCTCTTCTGTCTCAGTCATACAACACATATAGAAACAGAGTATTCCTATATCTGAAACTCATTTGAATTTTAACCTCTATGTTAACAAAATATTTGGACTGCCAATGAGGAGACTGTTCATTGCAAAATATGTCTTCCATGTGATATTTCCCTCTGGTTCAGCTGTAAATTGTAGAGTACTCGTTCATTTTTGACCCATGAAAATGAATGGAGCAATATGATTCTTAAAGACCACACATTTGTTCTTTCTCATTTCTTTCAGCTGTTTCTAGAAGCTAGAGGATAGTGAACCTAGTTTCTTTGTTTAACATGGAAAAAAGTCTAGTGATAGCTGAAACACGACCAGATTTTCAGCCCTTTAAATTGAAAACAGAGAATAAATTCTAAGGTTTTGGGTTTGCATTTGTTCGTTCATATCCCAGTTGAGGATCTGGACGATAATCTCTAAATTAACCAAATGTGATGCTATCATCTGATAAGCATAGCAAAAGAATGAGAAACTGAAAGATCATTAGTTCAAGTTTCCACTGAGCCACAACCCATGTAATCTCTGATACTAGAAATGTACATGACAGGTCTCCATCAAAGAAGGTAGATTGTCCAAGTCAAAAACAAAACTCCAGTTGGTTTCAGTAGTAGAAGACCAAACCATAGATGTTTACACTGTAAGAGTAAAGTAGTTCTGTTTCTGTTTGGCCTCCTAGGTCTCCTAAGTTTACAGATGATTTGAAACAGATGATGCAGAAAGAAAAACAACTATACCACCAACAGTTAAAGTTTGAGAATGAATTGAGATTTTTGTCCATATGTTCTTCAGGAAGTAAAGGCAAGGTTCTTGGACTGACTAATTAGCATATCTGTTCTACTTGGTGGACAGTTTAACTCTTCATCCATTTCTTGACTTCATTTGGTGCCTCTTTGTTTCTAGTGTGATAATTCTTTTCCAATTTGTGAATAAAATGAAATAGGGTGAGGCAAAAGAAATTAAGGGAATTTTAAGGAAATTATTTCCTTAAAAGCTCACAATTTATACTTTTTGCCATTTTTAACACTCCAATTCAATGCATCCACACGATACCTCATGAACTTGTATATAGAAATGAGAAATAAAGAAGTTACTTTCAAATCTTGAGAAAGATTCTACTCCTGAAAAATAATGGGTCTCTTCCTGAAAGTAGGAGCAAGAAAAACAAGACTAACAGAAATGAAACATTATGCATGATTGTTGGTTTAAATATATTAACAAACTACTGGTTTAAAATCAGAAAAGTCAGGAAATGCTAAAGGTATTCATAAAGTTTCATTAAGTTTCAAACAGTCAAAGGGGCCGTTTGTAAAAGAAAAGACATTTTACTTGAAAGTTCTCCAACACTAGAACAAAACAGGTTCAGTCCAGCGTGCCTGCATCTGTCAGTATTCAGTAAAGGGCATAACAGACAAATCGTATGTCTTAAGTAGTTATGTCTGACTCCGATTTATTAGAAACATAATTCTGCATCCATTCTGGCTGAAAATTGTCAATACAGAACAACAAGGTACATTGAGAGAGGAGCATGTCAATGCCAACCAAGACAAGATCTTGCATAAGGATTTTGTTCATGAGATGATCCAAAGTTGAATACTCTGTTTCAAATTTAAAAAAGGGAGGTTTCTGCTAGACTGCAGACAGTATCTATTCCCTCATTGCTGATAATCCCCAAAAGCCTGCCTCCTATGCTGTTGCTCTTTTTTTGCAGGGTACTGATGTCCCACATTTCCTAGGATTTTAATCTATTTTCCTCATTACTAAATAAGCATGAAGAGCTGGCAGGAAGATTAATGGGGAGACATGGGCTACAAAGCATATTTAACATTCTATATCTCCTCCCAGATCTATCCAGAACTTCTGAGTAAGTGACTCAGAATGTGCATGAGACTGGAAATTTATGAAATCTGTCTAACAAGGAATCATCTGTAGAAAACATCAGAAAGCTGAAAGAATTGACAGAAGTAATTGTTCTTGTCACATGAACCACTTTGCATGTAATTCAGAGTATCTTCAAGTCTTCTTAGGCTGGGACACATTGGCTCTTCAAGCCCCTGGAAGATGACGGTTTACCAACCGTTCTGCCTATTTGTAGCCACTGTATCAGAACTAAAAAAATTCTAGAAAAAATTAGTGTCAGTAACCTCCCCTCCCCCAAAAAACATCCTGAATAAAACTGTTCTATTAAAGAACACAACTCCATGGTAATTTAAATAATTTTGGATAAGCGAGGACTGTTTAATCTAATTGAGTCTCATGTCTTTCTGTTGTCTTGATATTGTCTTCAGGCACAAGAGAAGGCTAAATTTTTTTTAAAGTGTGTGCAGCCTGTTGGAGCAAGGTTTTAAGAAAACTGTCAAAGACCTAAAAATTCTGAAAGAACTATTCAATTATGTCCAACATTTCAACTTGTAATTTTGACTTTGAAGATTATTTGCATTTACTACATGAGTTAGGGCTTTAGTTTATATTGACAGTTCTATGCACCTTTATCTCTGTCTTCAGGTAACTAAATGCAAATCTTGCTGTTGCTAATTCACATCTTGGTTATTCAGCTGACCACACACTTCTCCAGCTCTCACCTACCTTTACCAATAACAGGTTACAGAATTAAAGATGTTGAAGTCTGGTCTAAATTTTCAAGAGTGGGTAGTGATTTAGGATTGTTGAAACAGCTGGGGATCAAGCATATGAAATTTTATAGACGCAAGAGCTAGCTTTCACCCAGTGAATTGCTGAATTCTTTCTGGATAATAAGCTTAAAAACAACACAAGAACTGAATCGTTCAAATGATGTGCTAGCAAATTCTGAAATGCAATTGAGCTAAACTTTTCTGTTCTTTCTTCTTGTTCTGAATTGCTGTGCAGTTAAAATTTACCATACTGACAGTAGTGGCAATATCAGGATATATGCAGAACAATAGGCCTCATCTTTGTGTTGAAAGATCCAATAGTAAAAATTTGAGATCTGCATAGTTAGCAGGTCCAATCTGATCCCTGCAGAGATTCATTTACCTTAAGGATGTAATTTTTATAATGACAGGAAACCAAAAGGGGAGGAGGACCAGGTAAAGCTAGCAAAGAATTTTTTAAGAAAATGCCTTTTTTGTAATAGATGGTGTATGGTCAAAGCAAAAAAGATTCACAAGGAAGGCAATTATAACTATTTTCTTCTTTGGAATTTTTCTTCTCTATAGCTTTGAAATCGCCATAGATTAAGATGTATCTTCTCTGTTTAAAATCCCTTCCAGATTTTAAATGTAAGCAAATTAGAGTAATGGTCTTTTTAAAGCACAGAACAAAATGACGCATGTAAAGATTAAAAAAATTAGACATTTTATCTGACAGGATACTGATTTTCCTTGGATAAATATTCAATGAAAGTTTGAAGAGTTAGTTGTAATTCACGATGGCAATATGTTTTTGATTTTTATTTTCCCAGCATGGAAAAAATATTTCCTGCTTATCTCCAGCAACAAGAAAAATTATGGCATTTCATCAGTGCAGAAAATAGCGACAGAGTAGAACTGCATCAGTCCTTGGGAGCGATGGAGAAAGCACTATACTTCTGGACACTAGAAGAAATGTAAACTGATCTGCCCTTTGTAAGGCTTCCTCTGCTCTTTTCTTAAATCAGTTTGGCAGGAGGAATGGTTGGGACTGTGGTTCTATCCCTTTTCTAGACCCACTAAGACTGGCATCCCAAAGACGGATGCAGGTTAAAATCCACACTGCTTGCATTTGTTTCTGACCCTTCACTGGTAGAATTTCAGGAATAATTTTAGTTCCAGTGAACATTCAGCTCCACAGCTAAGCCATATTTGGGAACACATTAGATTCCTTATATTGAGATACTCAAATAAGATGGCTAAATTATCTAATCACCCAGGACTTTCACTCTCAATGATGAAAAGAAACAGGTGACTTCAGTGATTCAATCTATCTGAGAACAGAGATCTGAGTGAATTACCTTCTGGAAAGACCTGTCATTTCCTCTCTTCATTGAACAGTAAATCTCCTCAGTTAAGCAGCTAAAACTAGGAGAGAGAAATCTGGGCCTATTAGTCCCAGTAGCACTACACCTTAAAAAGTGCTAGGGATCTGATTTATTTTTTTTAAAGATACATATTACATTGCTGGATGAGTACCGCGGTTTTGCTATTCTGTTTGTACACATTTATATTGCTTCTTTTAATGCTTCTCTTTATGGTCAATAAAATTAAGGTTTAAAATTTTATTCACTCTTCACATTTGCTAAGTTTATGCTTTATACTGGATACTACCCACGTGTTACTTTGAAATCCAATACTGTGAAAAATTAACAGCAACACTTAGGATAGGATTTTCATTTGGTTGGACAAGTGCTGAATAAAAGCACCCCATTTCACTAGTTGAGATAATCAGTAAACAAACGTAACAGCTTTTGTCAATAGAGAACAAAGATAATTCTTTGACAGTTATGTCTAACATATTCACATCAAATTGTAGTGGAATACTTTTCAAATGTTGAACACTAGTGAAATAAGGTAGGTGGCTGGAAAAATTCGTAACTCAAATTCAGTTGTCAAGATTTCTCCTTAGAATCATAAAACTCAATCCAAAAGGTCTAGATATTGAAGAAGGAAAACACATTGTCTTGGAGCAAGTCTAATGAAACCAATGACTGTAAGATTTTTCACACTAATCTGGTCTGTCCTGATTTACAACATCATTTTTCGATAATCATAACAGTTTATGGGTGATGATAATCAATTGGGCAAGTGGTGAGTATACAGTTTGGTTTTGCCAACTCACAGCATCACTGCTGATAAAGAGCCTCACCAAATAACTTCAGTTATATTCACACGTAAGCAAGTGACAGATTTTCAGTTCTTTAATCAGACTGCATCAAATCATTCAAAGTTGAAACAAGGAAGTATTTTTCACTAATATATTCTGCAGCCTACCACAAATAGTAATCCACAAAAATATTTACAGTTCTCAAAGAACTTTGTGGATAACATGTTTGTTTAGGCATTTTTACAATTTTACCCCTGGATTGAAAAAAGAGACATCACTGAAATAATACTCCCCTTTAATTTGTCACTTTCTGAAATTATGATCATGGAGTCACGAAATCATAGAAGTGTTAAGTTTGGATGGCACCTTTAGAGATACCCTGGTCCATCCTCCTGCTCAAACTAGGGTCACCTAGAGCAGGATGCCCAAGACTGACTAATCTGGTGGCCAGCTATGATGGAGTGACTTCACTGGTGACTAAGGAAGAGCAACAGATGTCATTTACCCGGACCGTTGTAAGGCTTTTGGCATGGTCCCACACGACATCCTTGTCTCTAATAGGAGAGGTGGATTTGATGGATGCACTATTGATGGATAAGGAAATGGCTGGATAGCCACATATGAAGAGTTGCAGTCAATGATTCAACGTCCAAATGGAAAATAGTATCAAGTGGTGTCCCTCCATATTGGGACCAGTACTGTTCAATATCTTTATTAATGATATAGACAGTGATCAATGAAATCTCTTTAATTAGACACCTCAAGAATAGTACCTGTTTTCAGTTCTTTTTTCAGAAATATCTGGAGAATGAGATTGTAACAGCAATATTCTACTTGCACTGCAAATACTGCAAAACTATCTGCTCCCATGCACTTGCACTTACCTGTAAAAACGTAAAAGATTAATAAACAGGTTAACGTACGCTAATCTTGAACGGAACCAGATTTCTGACCCTTACTAATTCTTTGTTTTCAGAAAATATCACTGAGACTTGCTAACAAAGCACTTGCTTCACTCGCCTCATGGGCTAGCCTGCATAAAGACGAGTAATCCGCTATTTCCTAGTGTTAATAAAGAAGACTTGTTATTACTTTAGCTTTGCATAGCTTCCAAAATGTAGTCTCACCCCTGATATCAATGGGGTGATTTTGTGATTCATCTTATCCTTTTTTCCTACTTGAGGTGACAGAAGATTGGAAAAGAATCTGTATTCAAACTCACTTGATAAAAACACATGGCTGTCCGTATAATACCATAGAAGTACTTATTATTGAGGAGAAATTTGCTTAGGTCCGCTCACATATGCTAACAAATTCCTGCTTAATGCTTTCTCTCAATAAATCTGCTGAGTAAAAAAGACTTTTGTGGGCTTTGTGGTCACTTCTCATTTGTTTTTTATGGTGGTTGTATTAGTAAAATCCTCTGACTGTGCAATCCCAATCTGTAATGTCCAAAAGCATCTTTACCTGAAAAACATATATCCAAAAGACATTGTCAAGTTAGGTCTAGTACACATTAACCTCCTGAATTTAGTAGACATTATGAAGTAAATGCAGAAAGAATTACATATACATTGCAATGCATCTTTTTGGCATTTTTCAGACAAAGTATGCACATAAACCCATGTCTGATCAGTCATGAAGAACTTCCAGTTTAGCAGTGAACATAATAGTAAACAACTTAAAGCTGAATTTCCAGAATGCTCACCACAAATCATTCCTACTAATGAAGTCTTTCCATCAGACCACCAGTGTAACTTGCTACAACAAAGCCAGATGGACTCATGAGGCCATAGAAGCCACGTGGCCTCTTCTAGCTGCACCAGGGCTGGAGTGCATGGCCATGTGAAGAACTAAAGATTTCTCACACTCAGACTCTGAAGAGGTTTCCTATTGTTCCCGTTGTTGTCAAGACTCAATATAAAAATAAAAGGCAGGAGACAGAACCAGGGTAAATCCGAAGTGAAGAAGACTTTTCCTGCTAGCAAGCAAGCAAGGTAGGAGTCAGCTGAGTAGAATAATCCTACATCAAGCCAGCGTGAGCTGCTTGAGATCTCAAGTGTACCAGAGTCTAACAAGCACTTAAAATTCTAGCTTATTCAGCTTTGAACAAGAATTGCTTCTCTTCTACAAGAAACTAGAGGAGAGAGAACATCACCACTTTAATATACCACAGTAGCAAGTGTGACAATTATAATCCCCAGAGAGATTTGAAGGAATACTAAAGATATCATTTTCTTTTGGATTCCTAACCCTTGTGATTGGGGATAAATCTTTGATCATCAGCAAGTAAGTCCCACAAAGAAAAAGCTATGTCTGCTACCAGGATCAGCAATGTCCCTGTTGGATACTTTTTCTGTTTCAGTCATCACGTAATTTCTGGCTGGAGAGAGTCCAAGATTGAGAAGGACACTGTGATTCTCTGCTCTGATCTCTTGCACATCAGTGACCACCAGGGTTTCCCTGAATTCTCTTGTTTTCTTATCTAAAGTTTTTCTAGTACCTAATTCACTCATGCCTTAAATCATAATTCAAATTTTACTTACCTAGGGTTCTAATCTTTAGATTTTGTTATAACCTTGCCTGCTAAATTTGGAAAGCTATCAGCACATTTCTGTTCCTTATGTAGGACAAAAGTCAAGTCTGTCTTTTGCATTTTCTTTGGGTAACTCATTGCAGCATAGATCAGAAACAGCTGAGCAGGCTTTACACTAGGTAGTTTAAGTTCATTCTTCCACACTCTGCTGTGGAATCATGACCTGATTTTCCCATAGAGACCTCTGTTGCTAGACTGTAGACATGCATTGTCCATGTTTTTTTTCAGAATCTCTTCTTGACAGCACAATATCAAACACGGAGGTGCTGTAAGATTTTAGAAGAAACAAACATTTTCTTTATATTCTAGAATTATGAAATTTAGGACTGCAAAACCAAACAGTTTCTGCACAAATACATTTTACCTTCAGTGTTTCCTTTTTCTTTTTTCCATTTACAAAATCATTTTCCTTTCTCAGAATTTTATTCTTTTTTTTCCCAGAGATTTCAGTCTAGGATTGATACAACAGTTACTAAAATTAGTCGAAAAATTAAGCTGATCTTTACCAGGTTTTAGACCAAAAATAAAAGCCAACATATATTTACATTATGATGCTAAGTTATAGTGTTGTGAGTACAGAAAAGATTTATTTCACCTAATAACTATGTCTAAAAAGTTAGCTGTCTAAGTCTAACTCAGTCACTCCCTTTATATGCAATGGGGTGTAAGAGGCGTCTTCGCCAAATGATTCATAGCATCACAGAATAGGTGTCCAAGATGATTTAGTTACCTGAGTCACCCTCTGCATTGACTATAAAAAGGATAATTATCCTAGATTTAGAAGGACAGCTTTTAGGTATTTCAGGAATGATTCAGGTGCCTATACAGAGATGCTGAAGATTATTTGAGGTATCCTCATGGAACCAACAGAGACGACACAGAAGTTAAGAGACCAACGTCTATCTGTAGCATCATCTGGAAACCAAGGAGGATACTCCAAGTGTCTAATATAGCAGCAAATGCTTAGGTAACTGAATTTCAGCCCTACATTCAGGTGAGGTAAAATTTCCATGATAATATGATTACGTACTATAGTCATCGTAGGCTTTTACCCAGTTATTTTAAATATTTCACAAACGAAAATTCTGAATGATGCATCAACATATTTACTTGTGTGCATTGAAACATCATAATTGTCAAAGATTTTGCTTCTACCAACAAATGCAGAGTTACATGAATGAACATATAGTCCAATAAATGGTTTACTCATACTTTTTATCTCTAATGATAAAATTTATAGAAAAATAACTAAGCTGCATAACCTCACTAAAGTTCCAATGTATGAATAAAACTTTTACTTGTCTGTTAGAGGGTCAGTGAAGTTTTCTGCACCAAGGGACCGAATTTTGAAAACTGTTCATTGGTAAAATTGAAATTAACTTGTTTGATGGTTCTGTTTTTTTCAATATGCACTATGTTCTATCCAGGCTCCTGAGCAAAGACAAAGATCTCCATGAATAGGATAAAGATACTGAAAGATAGACAATCCAGCTGAAGAGCAGAGCTTATATGGTGTTTTTGAATTACTCAGAACTGCAGCTCCCATGAGGCATCACAGCAATTCTTTCTTCCAGAGTCAATCCTGTCAATGTGTTAAATAAGCATTGAACTGATCTGCTGTCTTAGTCTTCCTCATGGCTTGGACAGGTGTACTCTTTGCTGGGTAAAAAACTGTCTGGATGGCTGGGCCCAAAGAGTGGTGGTGAATGGAGTTAAAACCAGTTGGCAGACACATCACAAGTGGTGTTCCCTAGGGCTATTGGGACCAGTTCTGTTTAATATCTTTACCAATGATCTGGACATGGGGATCGAGTGCACCCTCAGAAAGTTTGCAGACAACACCAAGCTGGGTGGGAGTGTTGATCTGCTGGAGGGTAGGAAGGCTCTGCAGAGGGGTCTGAAGAGGCTGGATCGATGGGCAAGGCCAATTGTATGAGGTTCAACAAGG
>NW_009611007.1:102481-104573 GCF_000690535.1 Cariama cristata | reverse complement strand
CCTCTGCAGAGCCTTCCTACCCTCCAGTATATCAACACTCCCACCCACCTTGGTGTCTTTGTTTTAAAGAGAAATGGTGCTCAGAGAATGTTTTAAAGCATATAATGTCATTGATACTCGTTTAAATGGAAAGTACACTTAGATTAGGTACTTCTTGGTTTCAAATGCAATTGCACAAGGGACAGAGAACACAAAAGAAGTGAAAATAGGGACTAGTCTGTATTCCACTTTTTTATATCCAATGCTTAGCTTGCCCAAAAGTTAAGTTACTGGGCAATTACAAAAGGAGTATGAACACATTAAGAAGATAAATATGTTTAAGGGAAAATATTTCTATAAGATTCCAAGGAAACTGAAAGAGACTAAAGGATTACTCCTGTGGAATTATTCCAAATGTCACATAACCAGAAAAATCTCTAGAAGGTATCCTAAAAATTCAGTATTTTACTCCTCAGGTGGTTCAATCTAGACTTGCAGTATTTTCTAAGTATGTTACTGCAACAAAGAAATGCAAGCAAAGTATCTCACTGAGTGTTGTTTTAATATAGTGTTAACTTAGTACAGTATTTGTTCCCAAACTTCAACTTCTGCAAAGGAAAGGAGGTGGGAGGAAGGAACAGATCTGGGTGAAAAGAAAGCTGCTTATTCATTAACTACCCATATGTTAAAACATTTTGCCATATCCTACGAAATGTGATAAACACTGCCTTTTAACATTCAAATGACAAATTTATTCAGTTTGTTCCATTTTGCCTATTGAAAAAAAACCTCTCTCTCTCACGATACTTTACTTTGCTCCTCAAGAAAGGGAAGGGGAAAAGCGCAGCTGAAGCTATAAACGAAAACAGATGCAGACACAATCACTAAGGGTGACTTAGGCAATGCTGACATGTTTATGTTTAACTGTATGCATCCGTTAATTTGTATTCATAAAAGTGAGCGGTGCTGGATGAACAACCTCCCTAGCCTCATTAGGGTCCGGCGTGGGCTTCTGCAGGACAGCCGTCCCGCAGGAGAGCCGCGCTTGCTCCCACGCCGCACACACAGCCACGTCCCACTCGCTGTGATTTCCAGTCCTTCCATCGGACAGGGCAAGCAACGGCAGAGGAAAGGCATTATCCAGCTCTCCTGACAACATGATTTGGGACGTGGGAATAAGGAAGAGGGAGAGCGAAGGAGCTGCCCAACATGCTGCTTTTTGATTGCTTTGTTTTTCAGCATTGCCTCATATGTTCGCACTCCCGTCACAGTTTACCCTCAGTTGTATTTTTTATTCATCGGAAGAACACTTATATGTGTTCAGACTCCACAAGCACCAAGATTCAAGTGACTTTAACACAAACTGAAACACTCTTGGAGAAAAATAATGATTAGTGGTGACCAGTTATCGTGGGACCGTAAATAAATTCCTGTTCTTAAAGTACAGTAGGAGGTCAGTAAATGCTGAGATCCAGAGCGGTGATAATTGTACAACTGAGGAAAAGTTAAGTAAAAAAACCACAATTCAAGCAGCAAGGACTTAAAAGCTGCAGGAACAGAAAAGGGGTTTTGAAAGAAAACATCTTTACAAAGCGACATGATAGTTGGATAAACACAAAGCACTACAGAAATAGCCAATTCCTGAAAAATATTATTTCCCTGTTTCGTGGGTCAGTAATTTCAGTAATTTCATTTCCAAAGTGTATCCCACCTCTCTGAGCATACCTCTGCATAACGCAGACAGTGCAACTACACTTCAAAAAAACCGCCTTCCTCCCTACCTGAGGAAACCTCAGTGCCAAAATTCTGTAGGAAAATGACACTGAGGCATCCTACAGGCAAAGGAAGCGACTTCAGAATGAAACAGCATTTTAAGGCAAAAAGCATAATGAAATATCGTGGGAAAACTAGAGGGAAAACAGACTTGGTTCTGGCTAGTGATTCAAGAAAAATGTAGTAAATCAGAAGCTACTCAAGAAAATGAAGTTGTAAGAATGGTAATGGGATAGAGAGATACACTAATGGCGATAAAATAAAGGAAAAAAAACCCATAACTGCATTAGAAAAAGCAGAGCACATTTGAAAAGTCTTGAAAGATCACATAAATACATTC
>NW_009611007.1:79237-102450 GCF_000690535.1 Cariama cristata | reverse complement strand
TTCCTGCTGCAGGACTCTTAAGTTATTACTTTGCAACCAGTATACCATTATCCCTAGGTTTTCTGCAAATTCTTACAAAACAAAACCATGGAATTATTCATCTTTTGCCCCAAACTAAAACTAACAAAACTCAAAAACTACCCCATACCATGGTATTGCCCATATTGGATAAATAAAAAAAGGATTGCAAACAACTTATATGAAACTAGTGGTTACATCTTAAAAGATGATAAAAGTGTCTTACTGCACAGGGAGAAAAAGCCTGGAATATTAGTTATCGCACTTTTTTGGGTCTCCATTTATGTAAAGACACACATACAGAATGGAAAAATAATCTATAAACAAACATTTAGAGAAACATCAATACCTACTACTCAGCGTGGAACAACTCCTTATTTTGTTATTAAGCGGTCTTTCAGCATTCCTATTGATTGGATATTTGATAGTGAAAGATGAGACTGAAACAGGTATTTTTAATGGGAAAACGTCTCAGAAGAAAACATCACGCATATTTGGTGGGTTTAAGGAAGAAAAAAATACGGGTGAGGTGTGTATTTAATAACAAACATCTTAGCTACTTATTCATAAAAGGTAAATAAAAGATAACGAGCAGATAAAAAAATAAAATGAAGGTTTAAAAACAACTGTTCAGAATAATGAGTGTGGCTCAGCAAGATACGGAGGTAGGGCGTTAATGCAGCACTCCGGTCAGAGGCTACAGCTCAGTCTGTCTTTGTCAATCAGGTTGAGGTTTCAGATATTGTAATTGGGAGCAAGTTTCCTAATCTCAACCTGCCAGGCAAGAAGCATTCAACAAAAGCTCTATCCCCAAAATATAATGAAATTTGAAGAGAAAAATTTTCTAATATTGGCAACATGAAGCAAGATCACAGGTTGAGTTGACAGCTTTATTATGCTAAACTGACAAACACATTATGCTCTGGTCAGTACTAAAAAGGGTAGTGTTCATGAGCAGTATGGAAATACAAAGCACTGAGAAACTCTGATGAACTCCTACTTTTATCTCATTGCCGCAGCATATGAGCTCAGACACAGAAAAGACTCCTGGCCCAAATACAAAATGAGAAATTAATATATCTTGATTTTATACTCGGGTCTCCTGCTGCACCGATTTGGGGAAAACTGCAAGAACCGCTGTTGCAGCTGAATATCCATTTAAAAAAGACAAGACACCAATAACTTCACAGAAATAATACAATTCTTCAACAATGATATGATATGATACGATACACAGTAGAATTCATCAAATGGAAGCCATAATCTATTTTATTGCTTCCATCTGAAAAGTGTTTGGAAATAGAGTTAATGTATTGATATAGAGGGGGTGTGTGTACGTATATATATATTTGCTATGGGGAGGGAGGGAGAGAGAAATAGATAGCCAGATAGACAGAAACTACATCTCATAAAAACAGAAGAGAGGTAAGAATGATCGAACTGTTTTCTTTCTAATCACGGATATTTAGAGACCGCTGCTGTAATGATTGGTTAAAATTCAAAACTATTGTTAAGAAACAGAACATAGGCATACTCAGAATTCAAAGAGAAGGAAGGTCTACAAATTACCATTCAGCAAGTCTTTTCTGAAGTACAGGAGTCTGGTTAGGTCAAAGACAACACAGACATTACTGGAAGCATCAGTTTAAACAGCACAAGAAAGAAGACAACCAAGCACTTTGAGCTGTACCACATTTACCAAATTTACCTCTCCAGACAGAGGGCTATGAAGCATCTCCAATAGAGGCAAACTGGAGAAACTCAGAAAGCTGGGGAAGTTATAAAAGATTCCTTTACAGACCATGTTCTCAAAAAAAATGTTGGCAGTATAAATTACAGCTGCTACCGAAAGGTTGCTTCACTCATCCATGGTAAGAATCATCAAAAAGAATCATAGAATTGTTATGGTTGGAAGAGACCTTAAAGATCATCAACTCCAACCAAAAGATGCAAAACTTAAGCAATTGTAGAACACAGTGATTACTCTTGTTGCTATACATTCTGTTTAGAAGAGAAATCTACTTGAGCAGTATTTTGTATTGCAATGGACAATCTGGAAAAACCTACCAGTATTACGTGTGACCAACGAAGAAAGCACATATTGCACTTAATCAACAAGTACAACATCTCGAGTCTGTCAGCTCTGTGCTAGAGTCAATTCTATTCCTTCATGGGAACAATGACAAAAAGTTTCTTGAGCTTTCCCCACGTCTCCCCTAAGTTCTCAGTACATACTATCATCAGCCAAAACCTCCTCCTATTTTGCTGGATCCAGCCTCAAGTCTCAAAACACTGTACCTACATCACTGCTATTTGATTTTGAAAGACATGAAAGAATGCAGTGCAAATGTGTGGAGAGTAAACATGTTTGCTGTAGCGAATACAAACTTCTAAACACAAAAGGCGAAAGCAGAATCATCCTCTGGTTATGAAATTCTTGCTGATACAGTCATGCAAGATCGAAGAAAGTAAACAGACTGATAACTTACAATAAATAGAAACAAAAATCTTTAAAGTGCTAAAATATGTTGTAGGGAATAAAAATGTTTGAAGTTATTATAGTGCTTTGTAATAGTCCCCCTCTGTTATCCACACCTTGCAGACTACAGTTTACAAAAAATATAGCGAACAGATTCTGATTTAGTTGTTGAGATTTGAAAAGGTAAACAAGACTCTGAAGCATCTGAACAAATGCAGAACTCATATTGTTTGCATCTCAGCACTTATGTTCATTATAAACACCTACAAAAAGCCAATACTTGGCTGTGAAGCTGAACCATATATCATCTCCTTTTCTGAGCACTGGGGCTATCACTGCAAAGCATGTTGGTCCATTCTAAGCCTTGAATAGAAAAAATGAAGAGATCATTAAATTATAATTTCCCCACACAATTGGTATAAGCATTTCCTACCAACAGGATTAGCATGAACGCAAGATCCCAGAATAAAGCTGCTCAGCAGTGAGGATGGCAGTTTAGCGTCTACTAAATTTGATTTCTCTGAGAATCCTGACACATCATAATAGCGAAATCCTATTTACTGTAGCAAGCAGGATGGATAATACTATTTAACACCTGGTATAGTATGTGCCATCAGCTCACAGCTTTATGCTCTGTGTGCTCATCTTACCTTAAGGTTAATGCTCCTTGACAGCCTACATGGTAAGTAGAATCCTCAAATTAAGTGCCGAACCTACGATTTGCAAATCCTTCCTCGAAATTTAAGGCATGAAAAAATGGATGCAGATAAGAGGATCACATTTCCAGAACTTACGTCTATATTCTCAGGCTCTGATCTGGCAGTAAAGCCCTGTACGGTGCAGGAGTCTCCCTGCACAAAGGCCACTAAAGTCAGCAAGGACACGCACAGAAATTACAGAACCGGCAAGGAAGAACTATTAGGGCAGTCACTTGTTGACTGCTAACTCTACTGATTTAGCTGCTACCAGAGAATTCACTCGTCTCCAGAGGAGCCCAAAACACTTGAGGAGATGCCTGGGAGGAGTCTCAGGGAGCTACCAGGTATGCACCCGGGTCCTACATGAAGACAACTTTACAGGTAACCACCAAGGAGTCGTCTGCGACTGCTACCCAGGAAATTCAGCCATCTCCAGGGAAGGTCAAAGCACTCCCAAGATCCCTGGGAGGAGTAAAGCACGGTAAAGAGCATGGACGTGCCTCCAACATACACAAAACTCCTCAGGTGGCTTCCCTGGAGGAGTCTGTGTGTCTAACATAATGCTGAAACCTCCAAATGCTAACTTAAAGAAGTTCACCAAGTCCAACCATTAACCCAGCACTGCCAAGCCCACCACTAAACCATGTCCCTAAGCACCACGTCTACACGTCTTTTAAATACCTCCAGGGATGGTGACTCCACCACTTCCCTGGGCAGCCTGTTCCAGGGCTTGACAACCCTTTCCATGAAGAAATTCTTCCCAATATCCAATCTAAACCTCCCTCAGCACAACTTGAGGCCATTTCCCCTTGTCCTATCGCTGGTTACTTGGAAGAAGAGACCGACCCCCACCTGGCTACACCCTCCTTTCAGGTGGTTGTAGGGAGCGATCAGGTCTCCCCTCAGCCTCCTCTTCTCCACCCCCAGCTCCCTCAGCTGCTCCCCATCAGACTCGTGCTCTAGAATGAATTTACTACCTTACACCATACGCATATTCACACGCATACTACTCAATACTTACTGAAAGTATTTCTAGGAAACTCAGCAGCATAGAAATTTAGTTTGAGTGCGAAATACCCTGATTAATACGGGGATACAGATCTTGCTCATTCACACTGATAAACTAAGTAGTTGTGTCATACAGCAGTGTATTAAAATTAATTTCCTTCTGCTCCTATGACTAGGGGCATGATTCTCGTAATGATGCATAACAGCATTATGAAGCCGTGTAACATGAAAATAGTTGGATTTGCTGAAGAAAATTTGAACTAGGGAGAGTTGCATCATTCTCAAAGCGACAGAAGAGTGCACAGACACATCTCGTTGTGAGTGTCTGTATGGTGCCAAAACTACAAGTAGAAGCAGGAGAGGATTTAGTCTTGTTTCCTTCATGGCAAAAATATTCTAAAGCAAAAGCAACTGGGGGAAGAATGACAGGGTGTCAGCTGCTCCATAGACAAAATGAATGCAACTGTTGATGTTGACTGCAATCTACACATCACAGCGACACCAGAGACGCAAAGATGGTTATGAAGTCTATAGCCACTGGGGCTTGGAATTGACATTGAAACCAGAGGTATGATGGAAGGACGATGGACGTGGAGGAGCTGAACAGAAGACTGACGAATACAACAGGACAGAAGCGGGTGGCTGTGTGTGTGGATACACACAAGACAATGTTAGAAAGAGAAGCCACAGGTTTGTTCTTCCAGGTAGCAAGCTGCTCAATCTGTCCGAGATGTTCATTTTCCTTTTTCTTGCTCTGCTATTTTAAAAGAAAAATCCAATGGTTTAAAATACCACTAACACCACCTTATTATAGTAAATAATTAAGACAACGTAGGGAAAGCTTTCGTCAATGATTTGAATACTGCTATCTCTGGGGTTTTTTGCTGTACTCAAGAAGCACCATTAGCCTGTAAGTAGACAGCGAAAAACACTGACAAATTTTTCTGAAAGTTTAATGTGTGAACTCCTAAATAACAGCTTTACATCCTAGCCAGATATACAGTATGAGAAGGTTATTCTTTAACTCCTTTGTTAAACCGCCTCATTTTGCTTTGCTGCTGTGGAGCATGTAATAACTCACAGTTTATATGCTATCTTTGACCTAGAAACACTGGCAGCTGTTAGGGGAATCGCTGGGTTTTTGGAAAGTATCAAAAGGTTTTTAGCACATAAACCAAATTTATGAACAGATATTGCCCTGGAGAATAGAATTGTTTATGTTTTAGTATCACAGCTGTCACTAATGCACAGTTATTTTGTCCTGTATTAATCCCCTGAAAAGGTTGAGCATCTTCACTCAGTCACTGAAATATTTTATAATTGACAGACTTCATCTGGCACTGAATATGTATAATAATTTTCTCCATAAGGAGCACACTGTGCTGACACTAATCTGTTCTGTTGTTGTGTCCCTTTATTTTCAATGTCTGCATTGTTTTTTCAGCAGTATCGAAGAACACAAATACAAAGCTTCTAATTGAAAACGCTAAGTAATCAAAAAGCCAATTAATCATACAGATGAGCTCTGACAGTCAATGATGCAACACACAGAAATATCACATACGCATAACTGAAGTCCTTTTAAAGTGTGGTTATTTGATGTAAGAATGATCTGAGAATGTAATTAGCATTTTTTGTCACAGGTGACAGACTCATATTGCACGTTTCTTCATACTGACGTTACTCCTCTGAGCTTGACTTACTCCACTCCTACCCCACATCCCGTTCTGATCTTTTCTCTGCTGCACAGCCCATACTCTGACTTTGTGTACCTGTCACTGAAATCAGGACAAGTTTAGGAACAAATAAGCAGCCTATTATTGTGCTCTGTAATTTCCAGAACGTTAGGCCTTTCCAGACCTTCCTTTCTGCTTAAAGCTCTATTTCCATCCCAATGTTCAAAAATCACCAACACAGAATCTCACAAATGACCTTAATAACAGCTGCAGGCACCAGCCTCAGTGAAGCTGGGATGGCAGCAGACATGACCTCTCTGCTTTTGTAGGTTTTCATTCTGTAATCTCCACATCTCTGAAAAAGTTCAAAGTCAGCTTTGGAGGACAGAGTTCACCTCCTTTCAGAGCTCGAACAACTCTTTTTTGTGTAGCAGAGATATGCACATCTACTTTGAAAACAAACCGAATGACAACTTGGCAAAGCAAAGGTTTCTTCGCTTACAAATAAAAAGTCAGAATGAAAAGATAAGCCTTAATATCACGAGAGCTCCACTCTGAAGACAGAGCAAACATCATCCATGGTGTAAGACAGTCAATTCAGAACTGCCTGCTGTAGTCCTGGAGACTTCCAAGTCCAAGAAGAGAAAGCAAGAGATGGCAGAGTTCACCTATTTCAGATCACTTGGGGGACGACACGTCAGTAGTACTCAAATAGTTATTTAAAGTTCATTAGCTCACTTGCACAAAGCAATGATAAATTCACATGCATGTTAAAATGCGATTCCACGCTGGAAGTCTTCACTTCACAGGAGCAAGCCAAGGCACTGTATCAGTGACCTACTTTAACATTAAAAATAACTAAGAATAAAATCTTATTTGCTGCATAGCACTTTAAAAAGGCAAAAGAAAAGCTTTCGAACAAAGAATCATAGTTTATCACACGTCCTTCACCATGAGTTATTCCAGTACTACTCTGCACTGTAATGGTAAAATGGGAGGCTGATAACTAAGAGCAAAAAAACCACCCCATAAGAAGCCAGTTTGGATGAGACACTGCAGATGCTTTTTCCTCTAACACCAGCAAGTTACTTGAGAATGAGGAAGGTATTCTGTGGAGGTTTTTTTGTGAAGCATATTAATTTTTTACTGTTTAAATAATGCACTGTTTTAGTATCATTAAACTAATTTACCCTCATCCTTTCAAACTATTTTTCATTGCCAAGAACATGAATTTCGTTAATGTCATCTTCAAAAAGGTAGGACAAAACACCAAGACAGTATCTGATATGCTCTCTATTTAAAATATTCATTAAGACCAATTTTACACACTGATAATTCA
This sequence comes from Cariama cristata, assembly GCF_000690535.1. Classification (NCBI taxonomy): domain Eukaryota; kingdom Metazoa; phylum Chordata; class Aves; order Cariamiformes; family Cariamidae; genus Cariama; species Cariama cristata. The sequence continues at coordinate 95,232 of NW_009611007.1, read as the reverse complement.
TGCAACATGTTCTTCTTCCTAATCAATAAAAACAAGAGGTTTTCTTCTATCCTGCTAAGCTGCATAAATGAATATATATCTCTTTAATATCATTTTCAAAACTAACTGAAAAGGATCCAAATTAATCAACAATAGGCTCAGGAAGAAGGCAGAGGGGTAAAGGAGACAAATGTATTCAGGCTGAAGGTTACAACCAACCTGGGATGTAGAAAATGATGACAGCAGTAACTATTTAAAATTAACATCCTGTAAAATAATACCCTACAAAGAAGAAGAATGTTAACAGCAATATGTTAAAACATTGTAAGCATGTCACAGAGCTTCCCAAACTGTTCTGTATAGTTTAGTTTCAAGTCTACTGTGAAAAAAAGGCACAGAAGTGCTTTTTCAACATGGGATAAACAACTTGCAATTAACATTAACCTGTCCACGTACTGGTGGCTTTCGGAGGAACCACTAACTCCACCCAACAAAAGCAACCGTGGACTGCAACGAAAGCAGAAATTCAGAATGGATCTTCACACTTCACATGCAATTTTAAGGCTACTCGGTGATACTCATTCACGTACACCGGCTCTTCGTCACTGCTGATATAAAAGGAACCCCGTTCAGATTATTTCCCTGTATGTGATTACTGTGACAGATGAAATCTCATCGCAAATGTGAGAACTCAGTTAGTAAAGAAAACAATATTTTCAACATTAAAGCCTCCATTTTGTCAATATTCAGCCAGAAACAGTAGCAGTTAATACCAAAAAAACCCTCAGGCCACAGTTTTAATCTCCTTAGAAAAGTCATCTTGTTTAACAGTAAGACATAACCAGAAAGTCACTAGCAGAAACGAACAGAAAACTCTTCATTAAAAGGGAAAGAAGGCTTACCCTTTCTTCCAATCGAGCCAGCTGCTCTTTGTAGTAGGCATCATGCTTCTTCAGTTCTCTGTCTTTCTCTTCCAGCTGCTTGGCCTAAAAAAAGAAACAGAAAGATAAAACTGGATCAAGAAAGAGCCTCACTTGCAAAGCAAAACATCTACTATAAATTGTACCCCTAAGGAATATACAGCAATTGAGAACTGCAGTCTATTAGTTTTGCCAAACAGTACATTAATAAGATGATGATTGCTGCATTGAAAATGTAAAGAGATTGTCTATTGTACTGGGTTTTTTCCTTCCCTCCTCAACAGCTGTGCCATAGTTTGTCCAAACGTATTTGGAAATGTCACGAAGACGGAACCAAGCATGCCATGGTGTGATGAATTTTTTTTTTTTTTTAATTAACTTTGCAGATCACTTCTGGACTTAGGGAAACTTGCTCAAGCTACTGAAAAAAATATACGCGGAGCCTGAATATTCAGCCTTATCTGTTAACTGTTACTAAGTGGACATTTTGACACGAGAAAAGCTGAACTTGCATCCATATATTCGTAGGCAGTGGTAAAAAGAATTTTTTTGAAGTAGCTGGTTTTTCCTTAAAACCCCAATTCAGGAATGCATTTAGCATGCATTTAATTCTAAACACATGAACGTTTGGAAAGAACCAAATACTTACATATTTGCAAAAGCAGATCTAAAAAGTACATCTAAAACTCTGCTGTCCTCTTTAATTAGTAATCTTTCCTCTAGAAACTCTTAGATGGGCTGAGGTATCCAATACTTCAGCTGAAACCCTTTACTGTAGGATCACTCCCATGTCCAGTAACTTAAAATAATACAGAATAATTTTGAACATCTGTCTTTTGAACACTAATATGACTTGAGTATTCATTTAAGAAACACTGCTTCCAGCACTACTGAGCAAGTTGACATTTTTTTGGCTTTTCATCTGTAGTATATACCAATATCTAGTATTAAGGGGACTCATTAAGAATTATAAAATACATTAAAAGAGCACACATGCACACAGAATACATACAAAGCTATAAGTCCTCCAGAGGAAATACAAGACAAGTGATTTTTAACAAGCTATGGAGGATTTAATGCCTAAATTATCAGCGCAAATTCATTCCAGGTTCATAATGTTTTAATAATAAAATATCTTTAGTGACTAATAATTAACTATCAGTGGTCATTACCACAATTGCCTATTCAACATTAGTTATTTACCTCTAACATATTATTTTCACCCAGGCACTGATACTACAAAGTCAACTGCAAAAAGTTCCTATTTTAGCAGCATCACATAAAATGGTAAACTGTTGTACTCTTACCACTAAAGATGGTATCTCCAAGTCATGCTCACGGAAGCATGGCAGAAAACTTACACCCCATATTGTGTTATCCTTGTGTAGATACAGGACTTAATTCTCTTTGTCAAGATTAGCTTTTTTTTTTTTTTTTTTTGGGGGGGAGGGGGGTGCAGAAATAGCCAAAACAGAAAATAAATACTTAAAATTTTTGGTTGTTCCTTATAACTACTTACCTTTTTTTCTATATCCTGAAGCATGTAAATAAATCAAAAAGTCAAATTAAATTTATCATATAATGGCAAATAGAAAGAATGCAGGAATATCCGTGCACGTCAGGCATATCTGTAACCTAGAACAATGGAGAAAACTACTTGGAAGTTGGTTTCTTTCTTAATGCAACTTCACCAAAAATACCCCTGCCCATTCAAAAAGCACGCAGCCGAATTTTAATTCTACTTGGATGAACCAAACCTTGCCCTCTGCCAACCACCCCAGCTTCAGTACAGTGCCATGGAGCACATGCTATAGCCCCCTCCACCACCATTTAAATCAGCCTTTATTTACTAATTACAGGTTTTTCCAAAGCTGATTACACTAAATATCCTGCAGCCTAACTACCATGCTTTGTATTGATCATGGTTTTGCTTTTCCTAGATAATCCCTTTATGACCTCCCAAACCTGGTGGTTATAGAAACAGCTGAAAATTCATTGCAGGTTGTGCCTCCCCAAAACCATCCTCTCCCAAATACCTAATACAGTACTTCAGTGAATTACTGTAGTCACCCATACATGAATATTTTATGTCTAATCACCTCGCGATCCCTGAAATATCTGCAAACTCAAGAACATTCCGTTTGTGCGAGGGGATTTAAATCGGCCAGTGACAAAGAAAATGTAAAATTAATGTTCCGTGATGCTCATGAGAACTCACTTAAGTTTTAGTTCTTACAATTCAATAGCGTTTCACACAATTGTATCGATGACCTGAAACCAAGCAGCAAAACCAGCTTTGGAAAGCCAATAAGATAGAATAAAACCCATGCAAGAGCATCATGACTTAATTCACTCGCCCCATTAGTGACGGTTCACAAGGGCAGAAATTTTCAGGGTGTGAAAACACAACAGGCCAAGGGCACGCTAATGATGGAGAAGATGAAACCCATCCTCTCCTCTGGGTCCAGCTGAGTTTAAATTCATCTCTGTCTTGCTTGCTGAACAAATACCATTCAAAAAAGAGAAATGGATTTGTTTAACAGTATCTGATCACTAAATTTATATATGTGAAAGACAATACAAGCAGGGGAACGCAAATAACACTTGTTCCAAGGGTATCCAGCTGAATGTAAGTTTTTGCCCTGGAAAGTTTGTTAGTTTTTCGGGTTGATTTTTGGGTTTGGTTCCCTGCCCCCCCAAGATACTCAGTGACCAAAACAGCTGGATTTTACTGCATTAAAAATATGATGGCCAAGAAGCAAATTACACTCATGTTGCTTATTGCCCTGATCCTATCAAAGTTTTTATATCACTGATAAAGTAGAAATATTAGATTACAAGAATACTAAATAATACATTTATCCAAAGGTTTGGTTCCCTATGTTCTGAAAGTAACTGGAAGATTTGGTAGGTCAGTAAGAAACTCAGGAAAAAAAAGTTTCTTCCATATAGCTACCACCCCTGGCATTTGTACAGTAACGCAGACACAGCAAAGTTTAAAAAAAGATAAAAAAATGAAAAAATTATTCATTTATAGAGGAGACAATATAAATATGCCAACAGAACAGAATTCACCGCAGAAATAAAAACCTGTAAGGTAATACTATATTTATGGGGCAGCAGGAACATGATCCCAGTGAATATCAATTAGCCGTAACAAAATAATTAGCAGTAGCCATGTATTCAATTAGCTGAATGCTGCACTTTAGTTGTAAATGAGATATTGGAACAGGTTCATTGCTTCTTCACAAAGTAAGTCTAATAAACAAAGCGTTTGCTTGGGTGTTATTTAGAAAACAGCTTCAGAAGGTCACCTTTGAGAGGCAGCCCATCTTCCCAAGACTACCCGAAATTAAAATCCAAAAATAGATCGCTAATATTAAATACAGGTACTTCAGAATCACTAGGAAGTTGGACCAAGATTTACAGGCCAACTTGGGTTTCATTTTCAAACGCAGTGCCTGGATTTAGCACAGCACTGGTATGAGTTTCCATCACCTGGGAAACAGATGTCTACAAAAAAAATTCCTGTGCATCGCCTCGTACGTGGCTGCAGGGACACTTGCGGAGCAGTCCCCTGATGAAACCCAACCCTTCTCACGCTGGACACAACAGATACCATTAATTTTGTCCTTTCTAAGGTCGAAGAGAGCAAATAGCCAACTGAAAACGTATGTTCAATCATTAGTTTTAAAAAATAAATAAAGGAATCCTGATAGTTGGATACAGTAAGGTTCGAGGTGTGTGCAGACTATAATTGCTATCTAAAGAGGGGATAAACCATTGTCAGGTACTTTAGGAGAAGTCCGTGAGGCAGATTTCAAAATTAGCTCTTGAAGCACTCAGCAGTCCCAGGTTTACAGCTGCCCCTCGGTGCAGACTCTGAGCTCCAAATTCATTAATAACCACCGAGTTTACAGCAGAACACTGCTGAGATGGCTTCAGTTTGCGCTTTTTCTGGCAGAGAAGAATCATCTGCTTCAAAATAAGAGTCCAGTTTTATACGAAATTTATAAATCACTGTCAGCCATCCGAAAGTGCTCTGCCTAGGTCTTGCCAAGTTCCTTCGTGGTCATTTCCTCATCACCCCACCAAGAACATCAAGAGGACTGGGTAAGGGGACAACCAAGGGACTGAGTCTCCCAAGCCACGTTCAAGGCTGCCCGGTCTCACTCGCATCGGGTCTAGGGGCTTAAAGAGCACCCTGTCACACCGGGTTTACAAGACTAAGGGGATTCGCCAAATGAAATGCTAACTACAGCAACGAGGGCTTTTCTCATGGGAAAGGTCACATGAAATATCTACAGGCCTTCAGGCGGGCCCATGTACTTTGAAGAAAAGGTTAATGGATTAATAGGCAAAAGAAAGCGGCAGCAGAAGGTTGGCCTTCAGCAGCTCCAGAAGCACGACCACCGCGCAGAAGAACTGCTGGCAGGTCAGGATGAATGGGATGCACCGGTACTACAAGAGAGTAGATCTCAAAAAACGATCTTTCACCATGATGTTGCTGGAGATTTTCCGTTTGTTTTGGAGCTTGCGGTTTGCTGGATGAGCATATCTGTGGTTAAAGCAGGGTGTGAATTCATGAGCTCGTTGACACTAACATCACTCCGGTAGAGACTATGACTGCCACATTGTAAAACAGTTATTCAGCATTTGATGTCCGCTAAATTGTTCTGCCCAGAAACGCTTTTGCAATGGACCACATTGACCCATACAGCCCCGTGCATTCACAACTGCATGTTGATAAAATCAGATTTAAAAGGTTCATTACTTGTACACATTATAATGGTCACCAAAACTACAATCTTCATTCGCTGCATAGAGTACCCCAATAAAAATGATTTTCTGTTTCCACAGTTAAGATATGTTAGACTGCAACAGTTTTAAATTTTAACCTTCTATTTCAACACACAAATACACACATCATCCTGAATGGGCAACAGGAGTAACTTATGGATATTCTTAGGAACATATGCCTCTCCCTTCCCTCCCCCAATAACTTATTTTTGAAGCTATCACTATTGAAAAAAATCATTCCTAACCACAAAAAATGACCCAGACACATCACTTAAAAAAACCACTATGTTAATTTCCACCCATAAAGGTAGAGAATAGTTATGAAATAGAAGCAGCAGCCACAATAATGCATCATAAAATATATTCCTTGACAACTGTAATTAAAACAAGCTTTTGTAATTACCAGTAAATGCACTACAGTACATTTTCTAAAACTAATGAAGTCCTAAAAGAATGAGTAGTGTCGATAAAAAAGATCACATTGACAGGAGGTTAATGGAGAAAAATTAAAAATTTGAATTTACAAACAAGTTAGGATCTAGTCTATACAGAGTATCTAACATTAAGCTTCATTTACTAAATCTAATTATAGACCAAGGGAGAAAAAACCAAACATACACTGTATCAAACAAAAGAGTTAAGGATTCCAATTTCTAATATAAGCCACAGGAATATGCAACTGAAATCCAGAGGAACATTGCTCTCCATCAAGACAGAAGTTTGTTGCTGTTCTTGTCCCAACAAGAAGAGCTCCTATTACCATGTTAGAAGTAAAAAGCTGAACAAGGAAAATGTGGGACACCTGCTGAAGGAGGGGGATGATTTAGGGAGAGTAGACACATAATGCTGAGGTGTTCAAAGGGACCTCAGGAGGTCATGTAGTTTCTGCGTGGAGGCCAAACCTGGTACCTCAAGGCTGTACCCAGTTGGGTTTTGAAAATCTCCAAGCATGGAGACTGGACAACCTCTACTGTGTCTTCTTCATTAGCAAGGTCTCCCAGACTCTGTGTGTTGACACAAGGTTCAAGGAGGAGAAGCAGTAACAGCGGTAGATAGGTCCTGAGTCACTAATCACTAGAGAGGACTTTGGGTTTCTTCCAGCCTGATTTATCTTATGATCCTATCCTCAAAACAGGGGGCAGAAAGATGGCACAATTGTACCAAGCTACTACGAAACGAGCAATACGAGTACTAAAGAAAAGCTGCACTTATCACCAACCTGTGCTCCTCAATGGGTAAACCATCTGGTTTGTTCAGCTTGAAATCAAGAGATTCTGAAGATTGTACTTTCTTGAGAATTAAAAACTAAAATACATTCATGACTATGATATGCATTAGCAATATGCAGAAAAACCTCATGTTTCCATTCAATCATAGTTCAAAGAAAAAAGAGATGCTAAACAAATCTGTATAACATATATGCATGTCAATGGGAATAACAGAAAGGCATGACTTATTTCCACAACTGTATACATGCTTTTCATTTAACTAACACAGTCCAAAAAGATCAAACATTTTAAAGACTATCTGTACTGCTGCCAGGTATTTGTAGCAATTCAAATAACGTCTATAGCAATTTCTGACAGCTTCTGATGTTTCACGCATATGTCAAATATGTACAGTTTTCCACTAATCTTAAAGAAGCATAGAATTCTCCATATGAGCCAAAGTGGATTTCTCTATATAAAAATGGAGCAGGAGACAATTATCCTGTAAAATTCAGGAAAAACAACTGCCAGTAAACAGATTTAGGACTACGTTCTACTTCCATCTTTGTTATTACATTTCTGTTGTAGTAAGTCATAAATATTTGTGTCCTTTTTTACCGTGTTCAGAATTGATCTAACGATAATTTTACAGAAGTACTTTGAAATTCCTGGATGAAATGAACAAAAGAAAGACAAAGAAAAGGTATTAGTAAGCACTGTGAGCCAGTATATGATATACTTTAAAACAATACATCATGTAAAACAAAGGAAATCATAAGGAACCACCACCCTTCCAGAAGGTATTCTCACTCCAGTTCACCACTGAAGTCCAAAAACAAGTGAGTAAGAAGAAACTTGCACCTCAGTTGCCTAATAGCTAAATAATGAGACTAGAGAAAATTTTGATACCTTCTAAGCTTTCCATCTAGGAATCTTTCTTCTTGCTTCAGGAATCCAGCATCATTTGTCAACATTGTGATATTATATTGTTGTATTTTTAAAAGCCCCAGCTTATTTCTTTTGCCTTGCAAACTGAAGATTCAGTAGACTGAAGATAAATGGTGAAATAATTCTTATAGATGCTGCACTAATACAGACAATGAAAACTCAGCATCTCATTGAAGCCCACTTCAAAGTCAATCTCATCTGAAATCCCATAGAAAACTTACGGCATCCTCTGTTTATTAGAGGTCTAGCAGCGTCAGGGACCGCACATTCTCCAATGTTATTTTTCATCTGCAAATATCCTACTTCTCGTAACAAATGATCAAAACTATACATGAATTGATATAATTTCCTTCCAACAGAAGTTGCATCATTGGAACTGGCTGCTCAATCTGTTATCCTGGTAACCAATTTCCATTAAAGGCAAAAATGGTGATGCCCAAGTAGGTAAATCCACTTTCAAATACAAAATAAGAGTACACTTATTTCTTCTCAGCTATTCAAGTCATTGATTTCTGCTTAAGACACAAAACTGAATCACTTGTAATTACATCAGGTGTTTCTCAATTTGAAAGACACAATATGAGCAGTACCTTCATTTTCAGATGTTCAAGAAGGCACTACTTAAAAATATCTTTAAGACAATAGATTATCTGTATTTTTTTTGAAATTAGATCTTGTTACATTGAACTCTTCTCTTTAGTAATAAACAAATCATCAAAACCTATTGACTCTGTCTCAAATAGTGCAGCCATACGGTTTCCCATTATTCCGAGAGATTTTCCTAATCAGCTTGATAATAAAAAGAACTACAAACAGTAGACAACTTAAGACAGAAGTTGTAACTCAGAAACAAGATCATCTTTTAAATGAGGCATATGAGTTAACAGTGAGATATTTAGGTATTTAACCTCAGCATTGCCAAGGGAGTATCATTTTGGTCAGTTTTGGGAACGCTACTGCTTTCAAAGACGACCTTCTCCCACCAAGATGTGCAAAAAACTCACATGGTAAAGAAAATATTTATAGCTAGTTGGTATGCCATAGATAGCAAGGCTATACAAAATTTATCCCAATGAATAAGTCATTGCTTTTTTTAGTTCTTCTGTTTCGTTTTTTGCAGCACTTTGAAAACTCAATTCAAGCAAGTAACAGGACAGTTACATAGTTCTTTTCATCGTATCTCAGAAGTATTTAGCTATGTGTGAAAATCCTATGTGATAAGAAAAGTTACTATACTTGTTTAAATTACTAAATACAAACTAAGATCCAGCAAAGTTAGAAAGCAAAGCCTTGGGAAAGTGAGGGGAAATGGCAGGAAGCGTGTGTGGGGATACACAATTTTAATTCACAAATTACAAAGCTGGTCTTTCAGAATTTTCTTAAAAGTTGTAGCAACTCATTCTGAAACAAACTCACAAGAGAATTACTGCCTTGAGTAGAGTATCTCTGAAAGGAGCTGGGATTGATTTATGTATTGATTATTGGTGAGCATCTTCCTTTTATATAATCCTATAACATGTGTCATTGAATTTCTGTGTCCAACTTCCATTCATTGCACTTTTATTTCTCTTCTCATTTGATTGCAGAGTCTCTAGGGCATAGCCTGGAACTCACTACACATCTGTGCAGTGTTTAACATAATTATACTTCAAGCTCTGCTGACATTTGTATTATTCTAACAGAAATAAATAATATTCTAAGCCCAGAAAATACATAAAATTGATGCAAAAAGCAGACTTAATACCAGACAGTAAGGGAGACAAACACTTGATTTTTGTAAAGATCATGCTGGAAAAACAACTGACAATAATTTAAAAAAAATTTAAAGCACTGCCCAGTTCAGATGGTATATATCTGAATGTGTTAGTAATTTGGGACTGAGCAACTAAAAAAACCCCAAACTTATAAATATGAGGCAGGAAATATATTTAAGAGATGGTTTGATGCTAACATTTCTATTCCTTACTCTGACACCCTTGTCATGTAAATTTGTTGACACAACATTTAGAGTGATTAACAGAGCAGGGCAAAGACTGGCTGTTACAAAAACATGGTTCTATGTTTTACTATAATTTTTTCTCGCAATAGGAAAGAATGAAACAGTTGTCTAATGGGATACTGGAAAAATAATTCAGCAATATCTTACACAAAGAAGAATGTAAAGCAAATAATCATAAAATCCAATTAAATGTTCAAAGGCTTAATGAAAATTACTGGATAGAAATGGCCAAAAAGATCAAACCAGAGAAGATTACGTGGTCAATGTCCAATGTTGCAGGCAGTTTACAACTGAGATGACTTCAGTCATCTAGAAAAAGGGATACGTTGAGATGATAGCAACTGGAAATCATCTTAATTCATGAAGGCCATGTAGATCATCACAAGAAGCTGTTGAAGTTATGGGAACCAGGCAGCCTGAAGACAGGTAGGATCCAAGGAGGACAAAAGGAAAATTATACAATGTGGAAGCAAAAGCCTGCACCAACCACAAGAAGCATTTTTATTCTGCTTGTAAAGCCCCAGAGAAAGACTTTATATTCCTGCAGGCAAGCCAATAAAAACTTGTCCTGTGTGTAACAATAGCCAAACAAAACCAGAAAGATTTATGAAGAAAAGGGGAAAGACAAGATGGCACCATGCCGAGATCACATTATTTGACATAGACTAAAACTCCCAGATCCTCCCAGAGCTCTGGTCACTACAGCCAAAAGCTTCAGAGAAGAAAGAAGTTGGAGATACATAAAGACCAAAACCATCAGAAGTGCTTTGTGTACATAGAAGGGTACATGATAGAGGTATTCAAAATAATTAAATGTTCAGAGAAGGTGAGTCAGGCTCTCTTATTTACTCCCTTCTCATAATATAAGGCCGAGGAGATATTCAGTGAACAGTGAAATTGAAAAGCAACAAATTTGAAACCAATTAAATGCATAATTAACCTGCAGAACTCATTGCCTCAAGTTATCAGTGAAGCCAATCACTTAGCAAAATCCAAAAAAGTTTAGATGTTTGTATTAACTCTGAAAACATCCGCAGTTATACCTATAAGGTAAGCTGAGACTCTGGATTCCTTTGAGGAGACTCTGGATTCCTTTGAGGACTGTAAACCTCATCCTTCTGACAACAATTAAAAATATCTAAGTCTGTCATGCATGAATTATAAAAGATTAGGAGGAAACTCCCTGTCCCTTTTGTACCACCTCTATGTCACAAAGAGCCTCCAGAGTACCACTTTGCTCCTTGTGGTGTATGACAAAAACCATTATTTGAGTCAGAAATTTCAGCCACTTTTGGTCAGCTGCTATGATGCTGTATTTACACAACCAAGAAAGAAAAAAAAGCCTTAAATAAGCCTTGTTAACTTTTTTCTTGCAACATCAACATGACAATTTATATACGGATTACGCAGATCCATACAGAAAGCTTCAAGCCTTCCTGCAGAACTGCCTCTCATTTGTGTGTTGGTAACAGCTAAACAGTTAAGGAACCAATGTCGAATGAAAGCCAAGGTGTAAAACAAAACAAAATACCTAATCAGCAAGGAAAAAAAAACTTCAAACAAGTAAACTTAAATACTGCTGAGACAGAAACCAGAACGTCGAACTTGTGCAGAAAGAAAGACCGCAGTTTCTCTGCTCAGTGATTTCCTACCATTAGCCTTATTGTTCTTAAGACAGAGAAATCCATGCAGCAAACAGCACAATTTTCCAGCCTGGAGAAGAGAAAAAGTACGGAGAAGCACCCTGAAATCAAGGACAGTGAATCCATACTCTGAGTTTACCAAAGCAAACCAACGCTGATGTCTCCTCTGGCAGCTTCTTTAGGGTTGGACTTGATCTTTGAGGTCTCTTCCAACCATAATGATTCCATAACGATTCTATGATTCTTCCTTCCCGTTTCTGCTCTCCCTCTTCTCTTCACCTTCCCAAACCAACATAAAACCAGCAAAACTGTCACGGTTCTAACTTACACTCTGCTTCGACACTGCAGCTGCTTAAAAAATTACCAAGAGCGAGTAGAAATCAGGACTGTAATTTCAATCAAAAAAAGTAAGAAGTCAATCACTTGAAAATCAAATATTGCCACTGGAAGAGCTTGGTAGAAATGGATGAGAATGTCCCACTATGATCCACCATTAGAGAAACTATTAATTACGATGTTGGTTTTTCTTATTGTTTATTGCTGTATCACAAATCAAGCAGCTCAACCTTAGACATCGATTAGGATTCACCAATACAGACAATTAGCTGAAGGAAGACACCTGCGAGATTTAATGTAATATATATTCAAGAGATAAGAAGGTAAGAAAGAGACCACAGACAACAATTAAGCCGTTCTTTGAAGTATTTTGGGAATTTTTCCATTCTTAGAGAGAGCGGTAAGCTAAACTTGTGCTGTTATTATAACCTCCAGAGATGTAAATGTTATCAGCCATCAGGACTAGCCTGATATTCACTACTTTTTGTTTGTTTATAGTTTTAAGCAGAAGAGAATTAGGGCTCCGATGCAAACAGCTCCTGGCTCAAGGGCATTCCCTACCAGCGAAGTCCCTTACCGCATCTCAAGCGACATGACCCTAAAATGGAGCGAGCATGGTCCTGGGCTGCAGGAGCATGAGGTGGGCCCTCAGTTCAACTGCTTGTGCAACCTCAGAAAAGATTTTTTTCCTTTTACTTTTCCTTTTTCCAGGGCATCGGTGATGTTTGCAAGGAGTCTGAGTGCTGACTGTACAGTGCTTGGAGAATCTCCAGTCCATACATTTTTATAAAGGAATACCGTTATTTTAACATGACCAATTTATGTTGTGGGTGAGAAAGTCCGCAAGTGAAAGCAAGTGCTTAAAAGTGCTTTATAGAAAAGCGGTTTCATCCCAGGCAATAGAATGCGTCAGGAAGATATAAGCTGCCAAGTACTTTTATAATAATGGCAAAAAAAAAAAACCCTCTTACATTTTGGGAGTTGCTAAAACACGTCAATTTTGCACAATCTTTTGTGTACTGCCCAACATTTTGAGTGCTAGAAAGCAAAGCTTTTCTCTGAATTTGTGAAGTATTTTTTTTTACTGCATGCTTAAACCTTATTTGTCATGCAATACACACTGTTCTAGCCCACAGTGAGAATTAGTGCTTAATTTTCTAAACGTGGAGAGACATACCAACTACTTGCAGAAGTAATGTCAGTGGTATTTGCATGAAATTGAGAATAGCAAAGAATTGGTAAAATTAGATTAATTCAGAAATGGTAGAAGAGTAACAACTTTTCCCTGTCCTTAAAGACAAAGAAAAAACAAAAAAGATTCTGCAGAACAAAACATGACCGATCATAAACAGGCAAAAAGATCTAACAAAATGTTTATTCATCCCTCATAATACAGAGTACATGACACCCTGTTGAGCTTTCAGGTTATTAAACAAGATATGATTCTGCAATGAAAGGAGAAGAAAACCTGGACTAGGGATTGAAGGACTTTCCCTTGTCTTGCAAGTGCCTTGGCCTGGTCCAGATAAATACAGAAGTCATGGTGACAACATCAACGCAGATTGACTGGAAGACTGACTGAAAATGTCAGGAAAGGGTGGAACTCTTGTTTTATCCACTTTTTCCTCCTCCTCACACTGTCTTGCGAACTGTAAAGTAAGCCAGATTTCAGAGACAAATAGCAGAAAATAAATATATAATTGACCTTCTATGTGTTGTTCTGAAACATTTTTGTAATTATTCTTCATTCCTGAGTGCAGGCATCTAAAGCCACTCTAAAGACACCGTCCTTTTTTTGTAATTTTGGGTCTAGAGGAGTAACACATACAAAATAGATTAAGAGATTTCAAAAGGAAATCTCAAATGAACCAAAATATTATTGCATCGCAGAAAACAAGAAATAATATATATTTTATACATATGTTTTTATATACATATATATAAAATTACATTTAATTATCTTGCTACTATCTGCAAGATATCACATCTATCTGCAAGGTAACACAGCTATTCAAGCTTACCTGATATTCTACCTTTATTTAATGCTGATACACACACCCAGGGACGGAGAGGCTAAAGAAGTGGATTTCCAACAGAAATCACATTTTTCTTATAACCGACCTCATTGTATAGCAATCTCTGACCACTCAAAACTACACAAAAACGATTTATACGTGAGAAAATATTCACAGACATCTTCTGGTGTCCTAACCACCTGGCAGCAAAATGGCTAAAGTCCTCCTGTAAAAATTGAGTTCCTCCATTCCCCTAACCGAACGTCAGCTTTGTTAACTGCGACCTACCTTTCCAAATTCAATAGGCAGTCTCGGGCAATGACTATTTTTCACTTCTTTCTCTATGCAATTGAGCACTATTAGACATCTGCCACATTCTCCTTTCACAGCCTCAATTTATAGGTGGAGGAAGCAATATATTTACATGCAGGAGTTAAAATGTATTTGGGCATTGAAATCCTGACAAGGTAACCGCGGTAGAAGCACAAGTGTTATGACCGCAGGTGAGATACAGTCCGAGCCCAGCTCAGACACACTCCAAAGGAGAGACGGAGGCATGAATGTATATTATGCAGTGTATCACCACAGATGCATAAATTCAGTTCCTATAAACTAAAATTAAAGACAGTACTGTTTGCTTTTATGAAACCTTAATCTGTAACACACAGAGAGCAGTATTTTTTTTAATGATGGGGAAATAGCCTCATATCTCCTCTTACTTAATGGGAGTCAATTAAAACCAAAAAAGGGTAAAGCAGTTTTCCCTGAAATTTAAGCTGTAAGGATTTACTATGGTAGAAAAAACTAATTTTAAGACAAGCCTGGATTTTTTTTTAATCTGTAACAAAAAGACCAAAACACATAGAATCATAGAATCATTATGGTTGGAAAAGACCTCAAAGAACATCAAAGTCCAACCGTATACCCGATGCCGCATGGTTCACAGCCATAGAAACATCCTGGACAATATATTTTCACTCCAAAATGGAAATTCTAGTGTCAAACAAGTACATTTTCAGGGAATATTGGAAGTATTTAACATTTGGAATGCCCAAATTAGAGTTAACAGTGTACTTATGGCTAAGTGACATAAGAAATGCAGGCAGGGATTTGGACTTTTTAGGTAGATCAAAAGCTAGAGCTGGAAAGCAAATACACCTGTTTTAAGCAAACAGGCTTTTTTCTCCCCGACCCCAAGTATATTACTTCATATATATTTGTGTGTGCGTGTATATATCTAAGTATTTATACATTTTTATATATGCATATATATAAAAAAGCCCTTCCTCTTCATACCTTGATCTCAAAAATTGCAACATACAGTGAAGATCTTATATGTTCATTCTCAAAAAGTAAAGGATTAAGAAAAAAGTAAAAAATACTATGTGAAAATACTACAAAATACTATGTGAAAAATTTTAATTGGCACTTTCTTAAAAAGTAGTTCCTTTTTGAAACCTAAAACTTTTTCCATTCTTATCCATGCATCAGGCTTCCAAATGATACCAGCACTGTATGTGAATCAAAGTACATAAAGAGCACTGGGAGGGAGGGAATGATGTATGTAAAGAACAGGGGACAAAATTTTCAAAATTATTGGCATTTTTGTAAAAACACTTAACTACAAATCTACCAGTGAATTTAGTGGGACCAATTCTAGACGTAGATACTTCTGCAGGGTTTTTTTGTTGGTTTTTAGTAGAACAGGGAGCATCAAAGACACTGAATATTTCATTAATCTTCTCTTTGTTCAGCTCCCAAAAAATTTTCAAAGTATTAACACAAGCATTTCCAAACTACTAAAAAGTGGCAACAGTTTCTATTTTAAATGCATTTTTTGCACAACAACAAATAAAATCAAGAGACGTATAGACAAATATCTACTATAGTAGTTACAGGCTCAAAAGGATAATGCATACAGAAATAGTACAAACTAACAGTACAGGGAGTGTAAGCACAGGTACACTCAGGGTCTTCTGAGCTACATGAGAGCAATAGCTTTTATCATCATATTCAGAGAATCGCAGAACGGTTTGGGTTGGAAGGGACCTTAAAGACCACTCAGTTCCAACCCTCCTGCCATGGGCAGGGACGCCTTCCACCAGACCTGGTTGCTCAAAGCCCCATCCAACCTGGCCTTCAACACT
>NW_009611007.1:41483-78776 GCF_000690535.1 Cariama cristata | reverse complement strand
TGGCTTTCGGGGCTGCCAGTGCACATTGCCGGGTCATGGTGAGCTTCTTGTCAACCAGCACCCCCAAGTCCTTCTCCTCAGGGCTGCTCTCTCAATCCATTGTCTGCCCAGCCTATCTTTGTGCTTTTTCCCCTGCATATAACTGAGCTTTTCTGTCTAATATTTATGGGAGGAATTATTCTGACAAATATTTTATTCCTCTGTCTGCTCGTAGACATATGCAGGTTCACAAGCAAAGAGGCATTCATCCAAGGCTGAGTACCAGAGATGGTTTGGGTAAAACCGCAGTTACAGCTAGTCTCCTGCTCCGGGCTACCTGAATCTCCTCAGATGTTATTCTCAGATCAAGCCTTTGATAAATCATGAAGACACAGAAAAGCAAGAAATGTGGACATATTTATTAATGGCAAAATGCAAAAAAACCAGAAGGATCCTGCAACAAAAACTGGAGGGCTGATATAATCCTCCCATTGAAGGCTACAAAAGATCTAAAAGTTTCATGATATGCCTAGGAAGGTGGGTGAGGAGGTAGAAGACATATCCCTCCCAAAGCAAGTCAGAGAAAGAACTAGGGCCAGCATCCAGTTACTGCTGATCATCACTGCTGGGGGAACCGAAACTCATGCTAGAGATGAGGATGATTATCTTCTCTCCATTTCCACTGGGACAAAAATCAAGCCCTGCCTTACCAGTAGACCAAGTATC
The DNA here is from genome assembly GCF_000690535.1 of Cariama cristata. Classification (NCBI taxonomy): domain Eukaryota; kingdom Metazoa; phylum Chordata; class Aves; order Cariamiformes; family Cariamidae; genus Cariama; species Cariama cristata. The sequence continues at coordinate 78,071 of NW_009611007.1, read as the reverse complement.
ATGCTTGGGATGGTGGGATCCAGGACATTGACACAAGAGGCTTCTCCATATCTGACTTAGCCTGGCTAAATACTCATCTTTGAACATAAGCATGGGAAATGCAAAGAAGCAAGACATCATTTTCTAAAATTAAATAAATTGTGAACAGTAATGCAGGTTGTAAACTGGACAAGGTAAGGACATGGGCCAGAAGATGACCTCTTCCACTTTTTCACCAGCGGCTGACCCTCTCAAGGATGGTATGCAGGAGATGAGAAAAAATCTGCAGTCTACACAAGCTCTAAAAATGAGATTTATGATATGCCATCAAAGAAAACTACCAAAAAGGAGCAAATGAAGCACAGATGACAATAGCGCCAGCATAAACGTTTCATCTGGGGGTCTGAGGGCGGCTGGCAGCACTAGATGAGCCTGGACACTGTCAAAAGACAGTGGTAACAAAACACCAACCTATGGTTTGAGGAGCCAATTTATCAAAGCACCTTTCTGAATTGCAACTGCAGGGGGGGCCTCTTGGGAGTTTTCTTGTTTTCTGGTGGATTATTTTTGTAAGATGCAGCCACATAATGAAGAAGCGAAAGATACAATCATGCTGCCATTTTCCTCATGATGTCTGAAGTAAAATTATTTCTAATATTTTCAGATCTAGAATAAAAAAAAAAAGATATGAAATATTCAGAAATTCATAATTACTCTTGTAAGCAATTCAAAGATTGCATTGGTATTAAAAAAAAACCCTCTGGATAAAAAGGAATAAAAACATCTAAGAGACTAAGTTAAACGGAATAGGTTAATAATTTGTACTATCTTATCACTAAGGTTTATACAGTCATGAAACCATACGGCAAGGAAATTCAGATTTAAAAGAGAAATTATGTCTACAATCCTATCCACTGTTCTAAGTATTAAATTTTTAAAAAAATTAATGATCTGCTTATTAACAATATCATATCAGAAATACAGTGGAGAGTGAGGCTATCTCCCCATTTATATTTAAACTATTCCCACTACTAGTACTCACGCCTTAATGCAAGAACCCTTTGCAATAACATATTATGGCAGTGAATCAATAAAACTCATTATCATAAAACCTGACTCCACTCTGCCCTACTGCTTTCTCCCCAAAATGCTAATCTATTTCTAAAGCCACAGGAAAAATAATCTATGTGCCGCTGTTGCCTGCATTTGGAACCAGGAGACCTCAAACGTTGCTTCAGGCCTGCGCCTTAAGAGGCAAAGCTGTGCTGGTACCCTCCTTTCTGCAACCGCGGGTGGTGGAGCCAACACTCCTTAAACGTTTCGTGAAGAAAGAAAATCATGTCGAAGAACTGAGGTACCAACACTCCCACTCCTCATTTAATAGTTTTGAGTGATTCTTGTCAACATAGCTTTTTTTAATACTTTAAACAAATGATAAGGTGGTTTTTTTTTAGAACTATGGAGTGTATCTTTATTCATAAATAACACCAACAAAAAAAAGGCAAAGCACTTAGTATGCAATAATAACCAACCACCCAAGTGCCACACGCCTTGAGAGAGATCTAAGACAGGAACAAATTAACTTAATCCTATTACTTTAAGGTCCAGGACCGAAAAGAGCTGCTGAACACTTGTGGTGAACCTGTGTCACTTTGATCTTCATTGTAACAGAAAAAGCAAAATGACATGCTCAAATGAAAATCATTTATAATAGATGAAAGCAGGGCAGAGCACTCCATGGATTAAACGTGTTTAGAAGAGGCAGAGGGTGAAAAATAAATAAAAATTACCATTCTCTACAGCCTTTTTGCCCCATCTTAGATCATTTTGTCAAATGCAAGCTTCTGCTTCCCAAAATTACTTTTAATCACTACTTGTATGAAAGCCATAGTGAAAAGAAGAATGCACATTAAAATATTGGTTGTAGCTAATATATCATTCTGTAGCTGACTCAAATGCAACTGTGATTAAACAAGTAAATCAAACTAGAAACAGAAGCATGAACTTTTATGTTGTAAAATTAAAAACTGGAAGGGTAAGACTTTCATTTTTCCACCTCTTAGTACTGCAGGGTAAACTTAAATTCATTCCTCCATATTTCAGTTTGTATTTCTAGAAAGACAAAATGACATGTAACTATTTTAATTGAGTATTTGACAGGTTGCTACAAAAGGATGCTATGAATGCAAAGCAACACTCACTCTTATATATAATTGAGGTAATGTGACATACATTAAAACTAACATATGTTGGTAATTTGACTTCGGGGTACCTTATAGAGTTTGAGTTTTCAGAACCCATTTTCACTCAGTTGCGTGTGCTCCAAGTAGTATCTTAGTGATGATTATATTAAGATCTCCATCATAAGCCAATGTAAAGATCATAATTCAAAATATAGTTTGGGTTAGGGTTTTTTTTTCCAGAACTAAGCTTTTGACTGTTTTAATCTTCTTAGAAGTATTACTAAAAATAAGCTTTGAGAAAAGAAAGAACCTGCTCTAGCTGAGCCTGTTTTTAGCAGGGGGTTGGACTACATGACTACATCACCTCCAGAAGTCCCATTCAACTTCAGCTATTCTGTAATTCCCCAAAACTATCTTTACTTTTCTTTCTGAATAACTGTTAACTACTCCTAGTTTGTTAACTATTTACCCTTCGGAAATACCAGCGCAGCTTTGGGTACAGTGACTGTTAGCTGCCATACTACCAGTTTCTGCAGAAAAGCAATTTATCAGCTGCTGCCCTAACAGGAGAGAGGTTTAAAACTCGCACGTGCTACAGGCAAACTGCAGATAATAATTTCCTTCTTAATATCTACACACATAAAAAAAGCCCTGTTTAAATGATGTTGCCAAGTCTTTGCAGAATTCTCAATTCTTCAATTTGCTCTGGTAACATTTAGGAGCAGGCTGCACACATCAAGCTGTGCTAAACACCCTGAACCTCAACTTCAGGGCTCATTTACTGAGAAACAAAATAACTGGCAATTTGGGGTTATCTGCTTCAGCAGCCAACCCTGGAAAAGTACCCCTCTTTAAAAATTATGCACTCTGAACAGTCAAGAAGCTGAGGCACTTAAATCACCAGCTGTTTCTCCACCCACACCCAAATGCAATGTAAGCATCTGGGTTGAGTCCTACAATTATAACAGAAACCCAAAATCACAAGTGCAACCCAAGCACTATGAGAAATAACGTGTACTCAGGGCTGGTAAAAATTACTATCTTCGTGAGGAGCTCAAAATTTTTTTGCTTTTCTAAGTCTATCAAATTTGGACTGAAATATTTACGGCAGCCTACATCTTTGTCTGGAACTCACCACTATTGCCTAATTCTGGAACACCTGTCTTCTGTAGCAGAAAACATCACAAATGAGCTCATACTTACAAGCAGAAGTTAACAAATCAGTTCAACTAAAACGAACTTAGTCAACAAACCATATCTGACCACAGAACGTTAGCATTTGGTCCAAAATTATCAGTTTGGTAGGTTCCTAATATATGTTCTTCCTTTGGTTCCACTATCAAAAAAATTCACGTTTATATACCAAGAGCCCAGAACAACCAAAGGGAGAACAAAATACTTATTACTTCAGGCCTAACTGTGGCACAGAGTCTACTTATATTTTCTTCCCCTGTAGCATCAGACAAGTCTCATGTGTACGTTGCAGGCAGGAGACAGTAATTTGGTGGTTTCCAGACAAAACGACATTTCACAAGGGTTACGCATTGTATAGGCTTTTTATAATTACATTTTGTGAGGAGAATTCTGCTATCCATTAAAGACCACATCATTTCTAAAAGGAGAAGCATCTCCGTCATCTTCTCAACCTTAGGTTAACTCACTGATGGCTGGAAGTTCTGGGAGAAGTTCAGGGCACCACCTGCATGAGGCAACCAACAAGCAGCTTTAGCAATACAATTTAATGAAGAGTTTTTACTGACCATGCCAATGATGCCTACATTTGGGAGGGCAAGTCTAGCTAGCAAGTCTAGCTGAAATTGTGGCCTACAAGAAAGCTGGAGAGGGCCTTTTTACGAGGACATGGAATGATAGGACAAGGGGCAACGGCTTTAAGCCAGAAGAGGGAAGATTTAGATGAGATATTAGGAAGGAATTGTTCCTGGTGAGGGTGGTGAGGCAGTGGCAGAGGTTGCCCAGAGAAGCTGTGGATGCCCCATCCCTGGGAGTGTTCAAGGCCAGGTTGGATGGGGCTGTGAGCAACCTGGTCTGGTGGAAGGTGTCCCTGCCCATGGCAGGGGGGTGGAACTGGATCATCTTTAATGTCTCTTCCAACTAAACCATTCTGTGATTCTGCGAAATCTTCCTAGCTCTCAACTATATTTGCCATTTCTGTCTATGAAAGTATTGCAAACCTAGTGAAAAATGGGTTGTGAGACGTTCCATACGTTCAGAATACGGTAATTTTTCTCTTTTTATTCCAAAATACAGGAGTTGGTGTTAATTATTATCTGCCCCATGGACAACTGTTATATGGATTACATCCAAATGATAACAGAAGGTGATGTAAACAGAAATTAAATACAAGAGACGTGATTATGGAAGGAAGGCTCAGTTTCCTGAAGCTTATTCTTCGAAATTACTTGCTACCTGAACTATCATCTGCACTCAACAGGTTAAGGTTACAGTCTAGTTTCCTTGAGGAATTTTTTACCTGCAGTCCTTAATATTAATTTTGCTGAGCTAATAAACACGATGTGAAAACAGCTGATTGGAACAAAACTTTTAAAATTAAATTGCCATTACACGTAATACTGTAAAACAAAAAGAAAATGCAGAAGTTCTGTGTACGAAACATCATCTCCAACCACTGAGTCAACAAGCCTGAAAAAAGTCAGTTCTAGGCAATTCTGCTCATTTCTGCAAAGGACTGCACAAGAAGCAGTTTGAGAAAGAGAATCTCCAGGCTCCCAAAACAAATCTGCATGCATGTAGAGTTCTTGATGGGCACATTAAAAAATAAAACAACAATAAAACACCTGTGCTGGGGAAACAAGTGATTCTACAGAGCTGTTAGTGCAGGACTGAAATCGCTAAACTGAATGTCACGCACATGCCTTAGTCCTCCATACTGCTAGACAAAATTACTTTTTATTGTTAAAAATACTTTTTCCTTTTGAAGTACGAGACATTATTAGTGTAAGTCACTTTCACTGTTTTTATTACACCCAACTTGAATTTCAAAAGAAAAAAACCCCAACAATAAAGAATGGCTAAAATACCTCTATTTGTAAATATTTATTATAGCTAAATATAGGGTGTTTGTATTTTTGCACATTATCACATCCTCCAGCTTTAAAATAATTTCCCCCCTCCAAGCAGAAAAAGAAATAAAACCCAACTACTAGAAGGAGAAAGACAAAACATTCTCTATTTGCTTTCTGAAATATTTTTCTCTCGAAGTAAAGCCTGTCAGCGTATATCCCCTCAATCCCTCTCATTGCCATTTCTGACACAAGGTATTAACGATGAATTCTGCAAACCAAAGCAGTAAGGTTGCTGCGCTGCAGGGAATTGCCACATGGGGGATTCCAAACTGATGGGAATTACATAGAAAGTCAAGGGGAAAAACAGCCAGGGGACGGTGATGTGGAAAAGGTAGAAATTAATTTTTACTTTTTAAAATGACAGTTCAAACTATCTGTATTTATACAGATGTCTTATGTATTTCTCACTAACTTTCCGCTCTAGAAAAGTATACTGGTTTTTTCCCCCGAAACTAGACCTGTATTTGTGTACTGCTTCAAGCAGTATAAAAAGACAAAAATCATAATTTTATCTATTTTCAGTATTTGAATCTTTTCTATTTTAAAGAGATCGACTGGAAAAAAATTATATACATGTAAATACACCCACACGCATAAATGTATGCATGCACGTCAGCACATATTTCAAATCCCTATCTCCTACTTCGTATTTTCAGCATTATTCCAAGAACTCACATTTATTCACATCTAGCACTAAGTCTGAGGTCTACATTAAATGACGTTTCAGAAATCTCATTCTTTAAGCAAAAGAAATTTTGTTTCATTATACTGCTAGGGACTGTGGGGGTGGGAAGGAGAAACAGGTTTTTTCCATAACTGCCATTAATACCAATAATTTGGGTACTAATTTGTACCTTTTGTACTCCCAATTCCTTTAATTTCCATTACAACTTTAGCAGTGCTCAGCATGCAGGTGTCAGCTTCTCACAAGACAACAAAAAAAGACCATCTAATAAATGAAACTGCAGCATTCAAAAACGTTTATTGTGCAAGGTGATAGATGACATTGATAAAACCACCATTTCTTCATCTTTGTATATCAATGGGCATTTATTTTATTATATTACCAATTTGGAAGTGGATCTTTCTGAAGGCTACTATTTGACAAAAAATGCACTTCCGTGTCATTTTAAACGGGATTTTAGGTCCAAGTCTCAGCATAATACAGTAAGTTATCCGTAGTAACAACCTAGCACTTGGGTATGCAGCACAAGAACTACCTCCTCGTTTTAGAAACTGATTTCATCCAATGCAATATAATTCACCCAGTGACAAGAAATCTGTATTTTCCTCCAGTCCACAGTGTACTTCGGTATTGCATCAATGATGACAAAGTGAGAAGGTCAAATATAGACACTCATACACTAAGGCACACCACGTTAAACCACATTCATATGTTTCAAAACAAGACTCCTACTGAGCGAGTAGGTGTGAGAAAAGAAGTCCATTTCCTACTACGCACGGAGTCACGACAACCACCACCTGAAGGGCATAAAATTTTTGAGCTACAGAAAAAGAGCTTTAAGATCAGGATTTCCAAGGAAATTGTTTCAGTGTAGAAATACATAGCGTCTTCAATTTTATTTTAAATAGACCTTTGCTCATTACATGGAGGTTTCCAAGAAAAATAGCCTTGGCATCAACCAACTGTATTTCTCCTGAAGCATTTGCTGCTCACAGAGAAAGAAACCTTCTGCTGCCATACCCGGACTGGCTTCATCAAGTGCTACAGCAACATGTGGGGAGGAGGAAGGAGAGGAAGCAGATAAAGCTGACACCAGTTGCGATGTCACTTCTATTACAGCAGCCTGATCGGCCAGCAGGCAGGCATCATGAGGTCATCAATCATATCATAAGGTCCAAGACTTCATACGGCACGACTGACAGGTGCTAGTAAGGCTGGGAGATGGGCAGGGACCAGCACTTCTGGTCTTTACCAAAGAATCTGGCATCCCCAGGATGGACAGAAGAGGGAAAAGCCACCGATACATGAAAACAAAGAGGGTCTACAGAAAAAGAACCAAATCAGTCCCTTCAAAAATCTATTATTACTACTTTCAACAACAACAAAAAAGCTTGTATAAGGCTACTAAAGACAATCCTTTTATAATTATTATTATTTATTCATTCCATGGACTAAAAAAAACATGTATTTTTGTGGCCTTCTGCACCATATTACCCATTTGCATATCAGCCCTGAACAACCCTACCTTTTTTGAACATTTCAATCCAGAGCAGAGCATTTTTGAGGGGACTTCACTTTTCAGTTCCTCTGGTGCAACCTCAGCTCACTGCCAGAAGCAACTCCAGTTTCCACTGGAGTTATTATATATTAATTATATATTATTAATCCACCATCATGTAGTGCTCCTGCTGCTTCCACTGACTCAAAGTTAAGAATTTTGCGGCTACACAATGACTCTGCTCAGTACAGTTCTTCTATAAAAAGCTGGTCCCAAATAAATATCGACTGCTAAACTAGAGCAGACATAACACAAAAATATGGCTATCCAGTGCAGCATTATGTTAGAAAGCAATAGGCTTGCAATTACTACTTCTAGATATAGTTAAGGCTTTGACTAGAGGTCATTAAAGCTCCACATAAAATTGGAGACCATAATGGATGTTAATTCAATGTCCTCTATTCTGAAAGCGATACTTGCCTTGCCTGTCTAAACTCATGCCGCTGATTCATTTTATGTTGAGCTTATACTGGTCTTCCTCTTTCCGTTCTAGCACTAAGTCCTCTTGGTACGCTGACTTTCAACAATACTAGTACTGTATTATTCTCATTTAACAGCAAAATTTCACATAGTAGATCTTCACACTATAAATTGCTGCCGTTTTCTACCACAGGAAAAGAAGTATTTCTGTGAATAGTGCGAGATAATGTACTTAATTATATATTTAACTTGCAAAAGCCCTTTGAGAGCCCCCAAGATAGAATTCATTCTATGAAAGCTCTCTATATTAATAAAAGTACTTATACCAATTACTTTGAACTTCTATAGACAGTGCCTTATTTCAAACTATTTTAATCAATCCTCACAAAATCTCTTGGCAACAGCGCGCAGGAAGTATACAGAGGCAAGGGAGTCGTGGTGTTTCAGTTGAGCTACCAGTTCTTTATGTTTATTATTCATCCTTACCATGCTTTTTAATTAATCCAACAAAATAAAACTAATGTGCTTTGCCAGCTTCCAGATTCTCCTTTATTAAAAAAGTGATTACATCCAGTAATCTGAAGTTAATATTAGAAAAGCTCATAGAATTTTCCAGCCCATACTACTCACAAAGTAACTAATCATTCAAAGAGATTTAAATTAATTTGGGTCAAATGAGACTCAACATCATCTTCCAGGTGCAGCTGCTCCCACTGAAAAGGTTACTGATCCCACTGATGTGCCTACGGAGTTGTTCATGTGAATCTAGCGGCGAGGGAATCAGTTGAGCTCACACCATTCATTTCAACTATTTCAGCAAATAGATGTTGCCCAAAGCAAATTAGGGAAGTGTTCGCATGAATTGCTACTAGGCCAGTTGGTGAGGGATGCTCGCCTCTAGCAAGGGGAAATGACGAGGAGCTGCTGAAGCCTTTAAACTTTCTCCACTAATATTATTGGATCTAGAAGAAGATGCTTGCCAAAGAGACCAGAGTCTATCCAGGCAATAAATGATAGGGATGAGACATCTACTGACTCTCCATTTCAGCTTCAGCCCTGTGATACTCTGGCTGCCAACTGAAATAATTTGCAATGACATATGATTTATATTCTACGGGATTATTAATATATTTGACACAAGAATTACAGACGTCTTATAAGCATGAAGTAATTTTTTCAAGAGAAGTTTAATTATTGCGTATCATAAAAAATAAAAAAGCTTTATTTTACAAGCACTAACTTTATCATCTACTGAGATATAATGAATCTTGCCACAGAAGTATGGGTTACTACAAATTCTGTATCGCATCTTTGGACCAAATACATGCTTGAAGAGAATGTACACTACCAGTTTCTTTCAAACTGACAGTTTGTGTTAAGCTAAACACAGTTTGGTGGCCATTATCAAGAAAACTGGAATTGCTCAGGCATAGCTGCAGTTACTGGTGTTACTTGTTTGGGAGCTTTGTGATTTAGTGAAATCACTAGCAATTGTTTAGCAGGTAATTAAACTATAAAGCCGAGACCTGTGATTTTCAGTCTTTTGAAAGCAATAATCATCAGAATTCCCAGCACCATTTAAATGATTCCCACCTAGGATCACCGGCATCATTGTGTTATCATTCATTCCTTTCATACGGCTGTATTAGCGGCTTTATCCAAATTACCCATTATTGTCTGCTATTTTACTGAATATTCACTGTAAATATCCATCTCTCAACAGATCTGGGTCCATTTCTTAATCACGATATGGGTGCAAAATTTTAGCATTTCTGGTTGTTCATTCTGAGCCAGACTTCCATTAGCATACAAAAAAAATATCTGAAGTCAAATAAAACTTGAAAGACTGGACGATTGTTTTCTTCACATTTTTTAAACCAAAGACTGCATTATATAAATTTCACGATTCCCCTAAGTGCCTTTAAAATTACAAGCAATTTAGACCATGATTCACTTTCATGCAGACTCTGACTGCATGCAATTTTTTTCCCCCATCTCAATTATATCTTAATATTATGGGGGCTGAAATGCATTAAATAAATCATATTTCATAGTAAAGCAATAATACTTACATGCATTTTAGAAGAAATTGTCCTGCATTATAAATGTATTCATAATGTCATTACCTTATTTTCCACATTGACTGAAATATTAGGCAGCAGCAACTGCTCCAAGCTACGGATGGAAGCTTTTAGCAAACCTTATGTTTATTCTGCTGCTGGTAATTAGCTGTTTTAGTTAATATAATACAACATTTACAAACAGCAATTTATCCAATATATAAACTCGCTCCTGTAATTAGTGAAACATTGTTATTGATTAAGATTTAATACGGTGGTTGCTGTTTCTGCAATGTACTACATAAAGGCAACGATCACTAATTTGTCAGAGGACAGTTCCTAGTCAAAGTAATCTCCTGGCAGAGTACCATGAATTTAATTCTCCATAAACTATTTTCTGCAATATTTTATCCAATCTGCAAAGTTTAAAATGTTTTAAGGGAGCAGGTAATAAAAAAAGAAATTTAAGAGATAATTACACACCCATTCTCTCTCAGAGACCAAAACTACTTGACTATTCTTTTATGGCAAACCAAGTTTAAGGTGATACCTACATTACTAAGACCCACTAATCCTATTCAAAAACATTTTGAAGAATACGCACTAAAAAAAAAAAATAAATCTATGCCATCATTTTAAATTTAACAGTAAATACACTAAAATGGTATTAAACAGACGTATCAATTGTTCTATCAGTAGTATCAGTGAATTATTGGGCATTGTACTTTGTCTAAGAGTATAAACAAGAAAAACTGTTAGAAAGAAGATTCTTTCTGAAAATATTTCAGTTCATCGCAGAAAAATAAAGAAAAAGTTTACGGTATTTCAATTATAACTTTAAGGATGAGCGCACATTACCAAAACTTGAACCTGAACTGTAATTTCTACTAACAGCATTCTCTGGATTTAGGCTTAAATCCAGTAGTGTTACTGAAAGAGAAATATGAGCCCTAGACTGTCCTACTGAATCACTCCTCTGAACAGACTGTTATCTGTTCGGAATACCACCTTTCATACTTTCATTATCAAAAGCAAATGAGATAATTAAGTGAAGCACAATTTCAGCTATTTAGATTTTTCAGAACATGTAGCACATTTCAGTAAAATACACAAGTGATGTGCTCAGAAGCACCAAACACTATACAAGATAAATGGAAATGTCCGAATATAGAGCTAGTTACCTATAAATCTGAAAATCTGAGTCAAACCCAATTTTGACATTCCATGTTTTAAAAAATGCTGTAATCCAAAGGATGATTTTTTTTTTTTTAATCTCTAAGCAATTTCAATTTTTAGAATGCTATTCTGTTTGGGTTTTTTTAAATTAATGACAAAGTAAGAAATTTTCACTGACAAAGCAAAGGACATATTTAAAAACACAAAACATTCAGTCTAAAAACCTCTTTTAAGTTTGACTGAGAAAACATACGCATTAGCTAAAAGTTTAGTATAAACTGGAAAAATCATTAATACTCCAGTCTGGGAATACAGATAACCTCATAATATTACATGAGATGCTTACACACTTTTGTTAAAGACAGAAATAACCAATGTAAACTCACTATAGTAAGTAAAATAAACAAGACTACATATATTTTCGATCCATTCCTAGATACCTGTTGAATTCAGAGGGTAAGACCCAAGGACTCACTTTTAAATGTGTTCTTTTGATTTAACCCAGTTACATACATATAATGACCAGGGGAATACTGGAGGAACAGGGTTTCTGTTACAGAGAAAGTCAGGAAAACTATTATATTCATTAAAATGTTCCTAAAATGACTAGTTTATCATCTTTGCTACAGAACAGAGCAAGCTGAGCATAAATTATTTATGATGTGTAACAGTTTAATGGAGTATAAAATAGCTTTTTTTCTTCTCACTAGTAGTACAAGTTCTGATTTTTTTTGTTGTCAGTTCTACACTCAGCAATGTACTCTACTCATTTACAATTATGACATGCAACAATTTTAAAAAATGTTCTATATATACTCTAACTTAAAGGAATTACTTATACCACCTATTTATTATTTTCTTAAAGTGTTATCATACTATCCTGCGAGAATACACTGTTGAACTGCACGAAATTCAAGTAAATCACAGGACTGTTGTCAGTTCCTCCAGAAATTTAGGGAAGTCCTTGTATAAAAGCCTGCATACAGCCTGACACTGTAACATCAAAATCACCGTTGTGGGAAGATGCACTAAGATCAATTTTCATTTTCTCCTGTGGCCACAATCACTCACTCCATAATCTTGTGGAACATGCTCCAATTTCAGGGAAAGTGTGAATGAGCAGAAATTTGTGATTGTTAAAACCCATGGGATTTTAACACCAAATAGTTAAAACCTTAAAAACACAGAACTAGAGAATGCAGTATACATCACAAAGAAAAAAGGAAGGCAGTATAAAACCACTAACTCCCACCAATCCTTCACAAATGATTACAAAGAATAAACGTATTCTGATACAGAATCACAGAATGGTTTGGTTGCAAGGGACCTTAAAGATCACCTCTAGTTGCAACCCCTCTGCCATGGGCAGGGACACCTTCCACCAGACCAGGTTGCTCAAAGCCCCATCCAACCTGGCCTTGAACACTTCCAGGGATGAGGCATCCACAGCTTCTCTGGGCAACCTCTGCCACTGCTTCATCACCCTCAGCATATAAAATTTTTTCCTTCTGTCTAACCTAAACCTTCCCTCTCAGTTTAAAACCAATTCCCCTTGTCCTGTCTCTACGGGACCTGGTAAAAAGTCTCTTTCTTTCTTATAAGCCCCCTTTATACATTGAAAGGCTGCAGTAAGGTCTCCCCAGAGCCTTCTCTTTGGGCTGAACAACCCCAACTCTGTATACGTTTGCATTAGGCAAAGTTTTCTAAGAAAAAAATTAAGGACAAGGAAGACCCCTCATAACAAAACATGCATCATGGGAACAGTTTTCATTATGACTCATTTGCGTAACATGGAGGTGAGTACCATTATAATATTTATATCTTTTGGGTGCAAATCATCTTAACTGAATAAGATGTCTACACAGTAAGACAACCACATTTCAGCTACAGCCCCTCGAGCCCAGACAGTCATATATACAGAAATGGACACTCTACAAGATAATCCACTTCATTATAAAGTTGACATCTGAACCAGGTCAGAACCACATCCCCAAAGCACCTATTTCTCTTCAATTATAGAGAGATCCTAGGGTGAAAAGTTCTGGCGCAGCTGAGTAGACTTGTAACTAGCTGAAAATGTAGGCAGAGAAAACGTACCTCTGCTTGCAAATGTCTGCGCAGCTATATTTTGGATAAAAGCTTACAGCAAGGTCACTACACAGTAGAAAAGCTAAATACTATGTTTTTAAGGCAGCACAGACTGGAGATTCCTCTATTTAGATTTGTTCATCCTCTGCCTAATTAACCATCACACACTTGAAAGTAAACCTGAGCTGACAGTAAAACTTATTTTATGAATAATTGTGAATGAACCCCTGTATTTTTCCTCCAATTTATTGATCAGACTTGCACTGAAAATCATCGGGAAAAGAAATAGTTGTCTACTTACTGTTCCCCCATCTGTACAAAAGCCTTGTGTCATCCTCTCCACAAAATAAAATTACTTTCCATTCATTTTCTACTCCACAGAGCCTCAAGCTACAGACTGTCAGAAGCAAGAGAAAGAAAAAAATTAAAGATGCTACACGCTTCATCTCCAACTTTTCTGAGGGCCTAAGCCAAATTCATTTCATCCGCATAAAAAAGAGAGAAATCCCTCCACTAACAATAAATAAAATTTCTTTTTGCTCTGCTGAGAAGTTTGAGCATTCACGTAGTTTCCAAGGAACGTGGTATCTGCCAGGACAGCAGTGCCCATCACATTAATTTCAGAGCATGTTCTCCTTCCACCTCCAATAAAATCAAATCAAATTAAACTTAGCTATATCCATAGCTCTCTGGGGAAAAAAACAAAAACAAAAACAAAACAACAAACCAAAACAGATCAGATTCGATAAATTTTTGTCAGAGTCTGGCAATAACATTCTGCATTCATTTTGTCTGCCATATGCACGCTCCATTGCTGAGAGCTCCCACGGGCCAATTCCTACAGCCCAGCAACCTCCAAGGCTTTGCTGAACACGCATCCTCCCAGAACGGCAGAGATTTTAGGCAATTCCTTCTCCAATTATTCCTTCCACCAGCTCCAAGACGCTGTAGCATCAGGCAACAAAAGTGAAGAGGATAATTAGCATCAGGCATCCTAGAAAAGAAGCAATAGCTTGTCCTGAAGATATGAACAGAAGGACTCGGTGGTTCTTTTGCAGGGAGTAACAAAAGGGAGAGAGAAAGAGTTAAAAGTAGGAGAAAAAGGAAAAGAAAACAAAAAGAAGGAAATAAATGAAGAATGGCGTGACTAAAGGCAGGAGGTAGCTTGGCAGAGGTGGAAAGAAGCAGAAGATTTGAGAAAGAATGGGGGATATTGGGAAAAGTTCAGATAGAAACAGATCTCTCAGAAAAAAAAATTAAGAACAGAATTTGGGAAATATCCACACTTAAAAGAAGAAAAAAGTAAAACCCAAATATGACACTATACAATACGGATTGACTGAGAATTCCCAACTGTCAAGACTACTTTTTGTTTTCACAACAACTTGTAAAGCTTACAGAAAGCACAAGATGGTGAACATCCTGGGTGTCTCCAGCAGTTCACATGGAATAATAGTTACATCACTCTCCTCCATATCTAAAACCTTACATGATTTCAGGGGACTTTGGAAAGATAAAGAGAAGAAGGAAGAAGATTTGGTTTTTAAAATAGAGAAAAATCACAGTCAAGTAAGTTATATCAAAACAACAGTAATGTAGCAAAATCATTATTTCAGAAGTTATTTTATCTGATATTTCTTATCTGTTGAACTTCAGCTCCAAACTCGGTGTTTACGCAGTCTTTAAATCTAACATATTTATCGCCTTTACACTTTTTCAGGTACCAGACTGTCAGCGCTCTCTGAATAGACAATTATACACAGCTTTTTTGCATTGTATTCCACATCCAACAGATGCTACAGGCCTCTGAACTGAAACACACCAACCCAAATGAAATACTGAATGAATAAAAAAATAATTTATAGTGCTTTCAGATAAGTTAATGCTTCATATCACATCTCTACAAAGCAAGTTTAGAGTACAGAAATCAAGACCAACACAACCAAATGAGTTCACCGGACCTTGGTATCCAACTAAAAATCACTAGACCCTAATTTTTCATGATACCTATGTAATTTTTTTTTTTTCCCCTCTCTCCAAAAGTAGCACTATCTACCTCTAGGAGATTTTGCAATCATACTACTCCTATCAGACTGATTTACTTGTTGGGGTGGCCAAAAGTGCTGTCACGCATGCAAAAATATACTGTGCATTAGTACTGCAAAACTGAAGTAGTCAAAAGTTAACACATGGCTGAGCATGCCGCAACAAGCAAATTTTCAAACTGTGCAATAATGGCAAGACAGAAATTCATAACACGTACTCTAACAACTCATAGCCATTGTTCATAAAAGGCACTGAAGTTTTTTTCAGAGTCTGTTTTGTCCAAGAAATCATTAATGGAAGCATTGATCAGCATCAGCACACTACCAGTCTGTATCGCCACAGATTCCAGTCTTATCAGGATACTTCATGCTCATCTTCCACTAAAATATCTCTTACTTCTCAAGGCTACATGGATCTGCTCTCCTGATACACCAGGACTGACCATCAGTTAAAAAAAAAAAAAATAAAAAAAATCAACAAAATAAGGATGTCAAACCATTGACAGATTTTAAAGATCCTTCAAGGGTTGTGACCTCACTTTCACTTTAAGGCAAACACACACTCCTGCTGTACTGACTCACAGCAATTATGTGGTCATCTTCTTTTCTTGCTACAAACTACTTAATTGCATTTATACTTGATGGAACTTGACCACCAGTTTTCTACTGGTCTACTGTCGGAAGATAAAGTCACTCTTCCAGAAAGGACAGCTTATTTTTTCCATGAGCCTCCAAAACAAACAGGAATATAGGAATAAAACTGGTAGCACTGGAAAACAATGTAGGCTAGCAAGAAAAATCTGTTTAAAATAAATGAAAGCTTGCCTTAATATCCCCTTCTGTTCCTTAAGGCCAAATCTGTTCATGCAAAAATGTAAAATGAACTTTTAAGACATACCAAACCGCAAGAGAAAACAACAGGCGCTATTTTTCTGCTGTACAACAGCTCACTTGCAGGTAGAGCGTTCAAAGAATTATTTTCTCAAGTTCAGTATCTTCTTCCAACATCATTACTTTCAGACAAAATAACTATAGCGTTTTTTTCTCTCATGCTTCAAACGGGCAGATAAAAGTGAGACGGAAAATTACAATATTACATGAGTTACTATAATGTAAAACAAAGATCCATCTGACCTACTTATCTGCGTACTTCTTAGAAGATGCCCCATTACTAAGGCAGAAATAACACCCACTCATTATCCTTCCAACATCCTCTTGCCTACCTTCAGAAGCATTAAAAGAAAATCTGACAGATATTCTACAGAAGTATTGCACCAAAATAGCAGGTACATTAAGCTATCGCTGAGAGTCTGCTGTCACGACTTGAATATTTGGGAGCCCTTCACTTGCCTTACAGGCTAGAAATGACTTGGCTATCAGTGTTGCATACAGTAATTCTCTTCCCTCTGAGAAGATTTCAGAGCAGCCTTTCTGCCTCTAAATGCAAGAACCACCCAGCAAAACAGGGCAGAAGGCTCCTTGTTGGGTTATTCACAAGCTTAAATACAGACCCGTGGTCACAAATGGACTTTGAAAGTCAACCTGTATTTACCTCCAGAATTACTTTAATAATTTTCAATTCACTCTTACACCCTTCAGGCGTACAAACTCCCAACATTGCTCTCAGCCAAAAACATTCACCTACACCTAAACCTCCTTTTTCAATGTCATGGCTTTTTTCCTTTATGTATGCTAAATAACCTAGTAGAAATTATTTTGAAATGCAACCATTAAAGGTATGCTAATGACTATGAATTGTGACAGCTGCTGCAGAAACAAGCCTGTTGGCTCAGGCACAGCACCATTAACTATCATAAAGTACTCTGGACTTGCTCATTTATTACTCCTGCATAGCCCAAGGGGGGAAAAGGGGGGAACAGCAAGAGTTTCTTTCTCCAAAGCAAAATCATAAGCCACTTACTTATCCTAATGTCATGATCCCCACTGTTTATCTGCATGATAATTAGGAAAATGAGAAGTAATGAATTTTTTTTTATTTATTTATTTACAAACGTGATTTGAATTCAACCATCTACAAAAAAGACAATGCAGTATCTTATCATGCTAACAGACTGGTGGATCTTCCAAGCTCAGAACTAAATTATAATTATCAGCCACATCAACCAAGAAGTAATGTCACAAGCAAATATTACCATCTTCTTTTGCCATGGCTTCCCAAAAATGAATGTTGACAAACTTATCCCATATCCTTCCTATGAAATTTTTTAAACAGCAAACTTGACAGCTGAAACCAGTTTCTGCTTTCAAAATTCATTATAAATTAAAAAAAGTTTTGTAGGCTACATGTTGAAATCAGCATATTTTGAGGTGGAAGGTACATCCTGAAAAGAAAATGGCTTGGCTTCAATTCTCTATATCGCTTGTATAAATGAAAGTGTGATTTTTTTCTTATTACGAGTAACATAGCCACCTGTGTGTCAGATTCCCCAAATACACAACCTCACAGAAGGAAAGACTAGCACACACACATACAACTGTACACACAAAGGCTATCATCGCTACATTTCTTGGAAGGAGACTGAATTTCCAACTACATACTCCACTGCACTTTGCAGGACAGAGATGACAGACTGTGCTATTGGGAACAGTGAAATTAAACAGTCCTCAGCCTTCAGAGGATCGTACTATCAAGAGAATAATTTTTATTACCGAAATAAAATGGTATATTAACATTCCCAATTTATTAACCTTTACACTTTAAACTCTTCCCTCCTTTAAAAAAAGGAGGCAGACCAGTTTTTCTTCCATGCACATACTGGCATGTCTACCACAGAATATATCATACAAGCAATACATGATATGACTGAAAAATTTCTTATCATCTGTATCAAAAAAAACCAAAAATCACACCACATAGAATTAACCATGACATTCCATTTTCTTTCCTCACCCTCTGTCTGAAATATCCTTTTTAATTGGATTTGTATAGATCTCCTTTAGATACATTGGCATCTATTGCTACAACACTTAAGCATCTCAACATATTCCACATGTCTAGTGGGACTCCGATATGAGAAGACATGGACACTCAAAGTTACATCAAAACCTGAGAATTTTTTTTTATTCCTTCAAGTACCTTAAACCATGCAGCATATTTTGTAACATTATGTAAGTAGATCTATGGCAATGATTATGAGAACACCAATAGTAACTGTATTCGATGGCACTTTTTGATCACATTTCACTCTGACTTCTGATACAGAAATTCATAAGAACTGTTCTCTTTGGTGAAGGTTAAATCATTTCTTCCTGATGACAACTGTTACGCTAACCATTAGCTGTTGTGGGCTCTTTGCTAACCAAAAGTGGTAACTAAGACTGAGAATTGACGGACAAGGAGAGGCAACAAAACTTTTCAATCTTATAAACTGCATTTGAACTGCAGAAAAAAAGGCATGCAACAGTATTTCAGAGTCATCATTTACTTCTCCTGTGGAGACACTGAAGTTTCACTGTTTCAATAACTCATAGCAGAAACACAAGTCGTCCAATTTTATACTAATAAATAAATAATATGTCAAAGTGCACAAAGAGCAGAAAAAGTATTAAAAAACAAAACCAATAAATATGTCTCGGGCATCACTTAAGTTTGTGTTTTGGTTAAAGCAGAATATGACATCATCGTTGCAAATACTGATAATGTAGATGGTCTTGCCACTCGCTTTGGCCTTACCAACATTAAAGTCTGAGTGCTTTTTTATTTGTTTGAAGCTATTTAACAGAGCTTTCCTAAAGTGTATTTTCTCTCTCCCTCATATAAACACAGCACCAGACTTAAACTTTCAGAAATGCCTCAGGAAAAACATTTTGTTAACATTGCCTTGGTGGTACTAAGGTTGGAAGGTCCCATTTTCTAAATGAGAAAGAGATGTAAAATCAGGTGGCAATGGAACTCCTGAATACAAAAGAGCTTGAAGGAGTGGAACAAACATGAAAATGGACATCCACCACTAAGCTCCGAGTTCCTCAAGACTGTCAGGAGAGTCAGCTCCTCCTAAATGAGGCAATGTACATGTAATTAACTATTTACCTACCAGTGCCTCACACTTCATTACGTTCAAGTTTAAAACCCAATGTTGGGCATAGTTGTGAATATAAAAGTTGGTGCCGGACAGTCTATTCACCTGCTTAGTTACGAGGAAATTCAAGATTTCTTCCTCTCCTCCTCCTCCCATTCCCAAGAAATACTGTCACCACAAAACTTTCTGGAAAACAGAGAGACAACATATTTCCCAGAGGAAAGAAATTTTTCATTATTCCAGGATTTCCGAGATGTAAGAAGCACGTATTGCACTCACTCCTAAACAGGCTCTGTCAACAAAATTCAGTATCCAGATTCTCAACTGCTCTCAGTAAAAGGGGAGATCTACAAAATTACAGGTAGTTACACAAAAAGAAAAGGGATGTCTACAAAACAAAACTATCAAATTAAGCCATAAGGAACACTATACGTACCACTTTGTCATCTTATTGCTACTTACAACAAATCCTCACTTTTTTTTCAGCTTGATACTTCAAAAGGAAGGGCCCTTGTCTCAGAACTTGCTGGCAACAGAATAGGCAGAGTCCTGATTATAGCAAATACTACAACAGTACACAGAGTGAATATCATAAAACAGCAACATCAGGACCACTAATCAATACAGTGACTTTTTAATAAATAGTGACTTTTTAAAATATTTATAGGTAGCTAGATCCTTTCCGAACTGTCCTTTTTCAATGGCTCGGTCCCCTTCTTTCAGTTGGTGTTCCTAAACAAAATACCCACGTTATACAGTGAAGAGTCCTCAGATAAGTTACAGTTATCATGAAATAAGGATTTTCGTTAATTATTCAGGAGGTCATTAGTAAAACAAATTTGTCTTAATTTCAGTCCCCTCTGTCCCCCAAACAACCTTTCTTCTCCTAAGCCTTCTAATTCAACCCCAAACTAGAGTACTCTAAAGTAGAAATGAGGGAATATTTGCCTAGTCAAAATCAACCTAACCTGAGAGTAAACAAATATTAAATGAAAGTCAGAATGAGAGTCTCAAGACCTAGCAAATTGTTTTGTTGAAATGGAGGAGACTGTATTATGTTTCAAGACTTCCGTCGAATGAACATATTTTAATCCATTGCACGTATTTAGACCATGTCACATACAAGGACAAGTCTTGACAACTCTTTGATTTGGCTTTTGTGGTGTCATACAACTGGCAGGGTGTACAGGCTCCAAAAGCCCAGAAGTAATCAAAAGGAGTCTGGATAGGAATATTTGTACACAAGCATTGTGCTCAAAGCTTCAAGAGAACGTTATTTAAAACATTCTTTTCATGATATCTTGAGGGTAGAAATGGGACTTCTCTCTGGAAAAGAGAAGGTATACGTAGAAAGGATTAATATGCTTACTTTTTGCCCATGCATGACAAGGAATGATGATATTCATTTGAAAAGATAGCATGGCAATTTTGTGAGCCATTCAATAAAAAGGGAGTAGCAAGAACAAATTGGTTAATGAATGAGGGAGGAGAGAGGAGAGTATTATGCAGTGAATCTATAAAAATGAACTCAATTTGAATTCAACCAAAAGAACAAATTGATGGAGCAGCAGGCTTTGTAAAGCACTAGATCTTCATCTGGATGCTGAGATAACACAGTGATTAATTTTGCTTCTGTCAAATATCTTGGGGTTTGCTATTTAAGAATTAAAAAAAAAAAAAAAGCACGATTTTAAATGCTGTTTGACTATCAAAACACTTTCCTCTCACTATTCAAAAAGAAATTTTAAAGATAATAAATGCTCACTCTATGTACCTTCTTTGCCTTCAAAATTTTCTTTTTTTACAGTAGTTTTCCTCTCTGTCAAACTTTGACACACAGGAAAAAAAACCACAATTAACCATTACATACACAATTTCAAAAAATATATATACATCTGTAACATGTTGCCAAGTGAAAAACTGAAGGAAGGAGAAAATTATTTGTATTGTTCCATTCAAACAAATATTTTAAATGTCAGGATGGACATTGTAAAGGGACAGAAGAGAAACACAGGTAAGCAACTTCTTATTCTAGTTCACAGGCACCTAATGGCAGTTTCAGGGATGAAATAAAACATTTGCTTAACAGTTCATATGACAGAGATCGTACTGGGATTACAACCTACAGCATGAAGAGTATTATCACCCGCAGGCTATTTTAAATTATTTTTACTGTTAACTATATCAAGGGCAGAAAAAATTCTCCGCTCTTTATTAATGAAGTAATTTTAGACATGCAAGTGGGTCTTTACCATTTCTTCAAGGCACATATATTTGTCCAGATAAGAAAACCATTCATGATTTGCAAATATTTAGTAGAAGTCCCAATTCTTGCATTGCTATAAAAAAGTATTATTAATCTCTATTTGCATAGAAACACTTTTTTTTTTCATGCAGTAGTTTCACATCATCTATTTAACATCCCAGAAAAGACGGAAAGCCAGATTCCTATCCCAAACACCGCTGCAGTAGAAATGCCAGAAAGAGAGGGAGAGAGAGTCAGCGAGAGAAGAAATGTGTGCCAGGAGAGACGTAAGCCATATCCATGACATTACGTTTATTCAAAGAAAGGTGAGCACATACACTGCAATGGAGTTCACTATTTTCAAAATGTAAATGACTTCTTCATTGTATTCCACTTCCTTCTCTACAAAAACAACCAAACCCCTCTCCCTCAAAACAAAAGAATATAGATCACATCTCCAATAATCAAAAATAACTGCTTCCTCCGCTTTTGTCTTTTACCCTCTCTCCTACAACAGGAGAAAAGAAAACCAAACCAATGACTTTCACCCATATCACAAGAGTACTAATGCAAAAAGTCTATTTGCTGGAACAAAACTGCTTTTTCTGCATAGCGGTAACAACAGTGCATGGCAAAAAAAAAACCCACAACATGTACATAAACCTGAAATCTTACATCTCCAAAAATCTCTACTTTCAAGGAGATTTCAAGAGAAATATCTACTTTCTAAATTATAAAACTGAAGAACAAGAGACAATACAATTATCGCTAGATTTAATTTTCTACCACGTGGTTTCCAGACTTTAAGTCTAATTTTCAAATATGAGCCTTTCAATATTTTTACTACCATAAATTGTAAATTATAGTTACCAATCATACTGTACTTTTCAGAAACAGCTTGGCCCTCCCTACAGTAAGCAATCATGTTTTGCCTCAGGCTATGTAGTTTACCTCAAATTATTTCAGAATCATCTAAAAAGATTCATTTTTCTATTAAAATGATGAATGAGCTAAATGAGGTATGTAATAAATACTGCAGGTTTGTAAACAGACTTCTTTTCTCTTGAGAACTAATGCCTTAACTCATTTAGTAATTCTTCCCCCTGGTATTTTCTAGTGAAGTCATCCTTAAAATATGGTTAGCACCGGACTGTTTGGAAAGAGCAGGAAGGGTCAGAATATAATCTGCTTATGGAAAACAGGAGACCTCCTCTTGACAAAGCTAATGAATTGAAGACAGGAAAAATAAATGCAACACTAAAGCAAAGGTCATTGCATAGCACACGTACGTGGTGACTTGGACCAGCCACCCAAGGATGATAGGGACAACTCCTAAACAGTTCAGACACGGAGGAGTGAAACACTCCATTTTAACAATGTGTATTCAATTATGACAATAGGTCAAATTCACTCCTAACATAACTCAACATGCTTCAGCTCTGATATATCAAGGAATGTATTTTGTCTATTGATTTCAGTGCTCAGAAAAGTAAAAGAAGAATTATACATCTCAAATATGATTTTGCTAGGGAAAAAAAAAAATAAACAAACTGATTACCACATTCACCTAAGGTGCAAAAAGTGCTTTTTAATATAAGGATACTTCTACCAAATTGATTTTTTGAACACAGAATTTATTAATGGACCTTCTTGTGTAGAAAATAATTTTCAAAACAGAAAAATACCTCAGCAACAACAGTTTTCGTTCTCTAACAGGTACTTCAATGAAAGCTTGGAACAATACATGGGGAAATATATATAATTGTATTAGTACGGATACAGATTTCTAATGATACCAATAATCAAATTTTAATGTTACAGTTACAGCACATGAATAGAACAGTATTTCTGTGCCTCTTCAAAGGGAAATGAGACTTTAATGTCATTGGCAGCTCAATAAAACCATTTTCTAACATATAGGATCTTAATGACAGCTCGTTTCAGTCCAGACAGTGAAGCAAATATGTTAACAGCAAACTCCAGGTCATTATAAGGAGATGGAAATACAACAGGTCCTCTGCACTTTGGATAACTATTGATTTTTTTACTCCATATTCTCTGCGTCTCACCCTGACTCACATAATGACTCAAGTGATGGAACGTCAATAAGCTATTTATGGCAAAGCTACCACATTTAAAGCCACTCAACAAGACTATGCCCAACTCAACTATCCACAACTTTTAGATGCACAGTAAAGATGTCCAGCAATAAATACTGCAAAGGAGGATAGGTCTGCTGCCTGTGTGAGTAACACGTAATACAAGTATCCTTGGAGCAGTCAGAAGCTTGAGACCTTCACCTACACCGGTCCAGTCTTTGCTAAAGTGGACCACACCAGTACTGAAATTCTTTATGGTTAGACTGAAATAAAAAACTTCATAATAAATTAAGTCCTCCTTCAAGAAGGATAGGCAGAAAAAAATATCATATACTTGCTAAGAGTATGGAAGAAAGAAATTTTTATCAGCTGCACTGCTACAGGTAGGTCTCACGTGCGACTTTAAGCACAGTACTTTGGTGAAAACACTGAGAGACACTTTGCAAATATCATGTCTCAAAACTGACTGTAGGTAAAACTAAAGGGACAAAACCACTCTCTTTGGTGGCAAGGGCAGTTCAAGAAGTTTCATTTTCTTCCCTCAACAACTTGACCTCAATAGAGAGTTTGCAATTTCCTTAATTCAGCCATTTTTGTAGTCAAGCTATAAAGCAGATTGTGGGCATATCTGCATTTGAATAAGGCCTCCAGGACGGATTTGTAATGCATTTGCTTCGGTCCACATCATCTGCACTGACGATACAGAAAAGGAGGTGAACTGCACTGCAGATGAAAGTGGATAGAAAAAGAGGTAAAGAAATTCTTCATCAGCAAAGCATCCCTTACACCTAACACTGACGTACACCTGACCCTTCAAAATAAGTTAGTTCACATCATTTTCCAGACAGGAGGAAAAAAAAAAAAAAAAAAGAAAACAAAAAGAAAACAAGAATGAACTAATGAACTTCTCCCAAGTCAGCTCATTTCAGCATCAAGTATCAGCCCTACTGCAATGGAGACAGCAGGATCACACAGCCACAGATGGGTGAGAAGCCAGAGGAGATGCAAGACCTCACCAGTTCTTCAGCACACCGAGTCCCACTGGCATCGCATTTTAAAGACTATCCCACTAAATGCTGTGGGATAAGGAAAGTTAGGCTATGTCTGAAATACTCCCCAAAGTCAATGACATCTGAAGGCATTACTACAGGAATCAACAGCAGTTGGATTTATTTCTGCTAAATTAAGCATCAACAGTTGAACAAATCCTCACACTGACTCCACAAGAGATTTCTAGGGCTTTGGTCAGGGTCTGGAAATTCCACTCTAAACTGTAATTTCTACCTTGGTTGGTACAAACGTCAAAATTACTGGTTTGTAAACCTCTGGATCTCCCCAAAAATTGTTTCTGAAGAAGTGACATCCCATCAGCCACTGTCCAGTCCACTTATACTGAGGGAGCTTTCCCTAACAGCTTACACAGCACATAAGTAGTTCAGCTATCATTAGCTCATCTATCATCTCCAAATTTCTTTCAGAGCTTTTATGAATACCATCCAGGCTTGAAGAGCTGTTATAGGTAAAACTGTTGATTTTCCTTAATGTTTTCTACCAAAATTTCAGATCTGAGACCTTGTTTGAGGAGACCTCTGCAAAAAAAAGTTTTGACATATGAACTTTCAAAAGTTCCTCCATCCTGAAGAGACGTGAAAAAAATTAACTCGGGTCTTTTGCCGCTATGGCCTCCTCTATTCCATGCGCTGCTCATACTCCCCAATCTGTTCCTGGATCTACAGTCTTTGGTAGGATCCTCGTTCCACGGTGAGCAGGTGTGCGCATGTTAGCTTTTATACCTTTTGTTCATTATTCTTTAAAATCCTTTTTGTCATACTTGTTTTTTGGCAGGGTTGGGTTTTAACATTTAGCCTAACAAATGTCACAACCCTCCTCATTCTGCTCATTTTGAAATTATTTCAGTTGGTTTTTTTTTTAAGGATGTCCTCCTTCTTTACCTTGCCTTGCTGTCCAACCGCTGCCAACTTCTTTTAGGTTTCTTTTTTTGAGAAGTGGAGTACTTTCACTTAAGAGACAAACAACATCTTCCTGTAGTTCTTGTTAACTGCAAAGCTTTTCCTTATTTAGCTGTTTGGTTTAGCTTCATTTTATCCATTTTTTTCATTTGTATGAAGAGTTTATGCTAACTTTTGGGGTGTTAACATTTAAAAATTTCTTCTTTCTGAAACTACAAGCAGCAGCTGGCATTAAAATTGTTTAAGAATGGCAAATATTTCAATCTAACAATTTTATGTCTATTTATTAAAACTGAATTAGCAGCCTTTATAAAGAAAAAATAAAATTCTTCCTTTCTACCATAATTTCTTTTCCTTTGCACTATTTAAACAACTTAGCAGCAGCAAAGGAATTAATTTGTAGATAATGTTACTGACATTTCAGAAACACTCTTTTTTCTCAAAAAAAGAATCTGGCAGATCAAATCCGGGCTACATAAAATACAAATCTACCGTAGCAGTTTACTCATTCTGCCTGACAAACGGTACACATAGATATATCCTCCCGTGCTACGGATTTTATAAATTCAGCTTGGGTTCATGAAACAAATAAACAGCTAGCATAAGCAACGAAATCAAGGCAATAAAAACTGACCAGCTACAGGAAAATAAAGGAGGCAATTTATAGAAGGACTTGCAAGGAAGGTGAGAATTACTCAATGTTTTAATGTTTAGACCATTTTAAGGAAACAAATACACAAAGCCTACTTGCTACTTCATTATCTTACAGTACACTTCAAAGAATGATGAATTCGCAGCAGCAATAGCAAATGTGCATAGCAATTTTCACCAAAGAACCTCTAAAATTTCACAGATTGAAACCGTAAGATGATCAAAACCGAGATGATTGTGCCAGGATACATAACTCACTAGGAGAGCTCAGATACCTTGGTTCTCTTCTGATGTGCAAAATCTTTGCCCTGACATGCCTATGCTTCCACAAAAGCATGTTATTGGTAGTCAGCTCTAAAATGCCACGCCGGGATGCTGTCACCACGGAAAGGCAGCAATTCATACTGTCCTCCACGTGAGGGGACATCCTGTAGGATTTTAAGGTGCTTCCTTCATTTCATTAGCACCATTTGTATGTTCTTCTTCCAAATCAACACGCAGCGACACCATACACCTTGAAACACCACTCCCCAGGCTGATAAGGTTCAAAATTAGTTAACAGCAATTCTCAATTGCTTCACGTAGTCAGTACTAACTTAAATATTCCAGAGTAAGTAAAAATTAACAATAAAATTGACATAATGGCTAAATAAACCAGTTTGATATCCGTAATAAGAAATCTCTCAAGCATTTGGCTGATGAGAAAGGCATCATGTGCTTCTCAAAAGCACAGTGCTAACTACAGTAGTAAGTGAGACACGTAAACCCCCTGGTAATTATGCAAATAATATTCCCCATTATAAATCTTCAGCTTCTCATTAGGTTGAGGCCACAAAACCCTTATCTCTCTCGCACAATACTAAGAATCCAAGGGTTTAAAGGCATAAGACTAAGGCTGTACCTTGGTCATTATTCCTCTCCATTTTCCTTTGTTCCCATATTTTAAAATGACAAAATATTAAACATTTGTTTACCATACCGTAATCATTCTTCAATAATAACATTACCATAGAGGTGAAAAAGCACTGGGAAATGTCTGCAAAAGATACTAATGCTCAGGTGTACTTAGGTTAAATTTGTTTGGTTTTAAACTGCAATTTGGAAAAATAACATGGGCAATAGATATTTACTTACACGGCATAAAGCTGTTGCTTATTGAAGTGACTGGTTTACTATGTTAGAAACAAATAAACCTTAAGAAAGCTTTGATTTGATTTCAGATACAAAGGGCCAAATATTTAGATAGTTGCCGACAAAAGTAATTTATTTTCATAGCAATGTTCACATAAGCATTTTAAACTTTTTTTCTTGAAAATACCAACTTCTTTACTATTTATACTCAAGTTATAAAAAAAAAAAAAGTATTCATAACTCAGAGAAATAATGATGATTGTTACGAAGAGGAGTCAATACAGACTCAATATAGCAAGCAACTACTATATATAAGAACTTATAAATCTGCCAGACATTTGAAATGAACTGAAGTATTCAGTGTTAGTTTTCAGAGGAAAATAGCCACCCATATTTTACAACTTCCTTGTCAGGAAGTTTTTATACATCAGCTCTAATGAAATATGATTCTTTGATATGGAATTTTTCACTAAGCTGGTTCCAAGATTTGAGACAATCATCAAAAGTTAGATTTTTTTATTGTTGTTTTCTAGCACATAAGAGACTTAAAAAAAGATACTTTTTTAATTCTTATTGTTAGCCAGATTTCTAGCCCAGAAATATTATGGACTTCCTTTGAATATGAAGTAATTAATTTCTAGAAATGTTCCCTTGTATTCTGTAACTTCTTAACATAAAATAACCAAATTTAGTAACTAGACCTAGACTATTGTATTACTCTTCCACTCTCTGAAAAAAAAGACATTTAATATTATCTGCACACATAAGACGACATGTATTTGCATCCTTCAGAAAAGTTAGGCTCCTTCTAATCAGCTATTCTTAAGACATAGATATTTGACCAAAAAAAAGAAATAAAATAAAATTACATACTATTAACTAGTAATAAAGAAAAAACAAATAACAAGAAGAAATCTGCTTTCCTCTTGAACCAATAGTTTGAAACAAGGCTGAAGATATGGTCGCTTGAAAAATCTGAGCCTTCTATAAAAGTTTCTGAACTTACAAAACGCTGTGCCTTCTGACGCTCCTCTTCTGTTGCAGCTCTCTCTCGAAGAATGGCTCGAGTCAAATGTTCATTTGAAGAAATCCTTTCTCGTTCCAGAATTTTGCCAAACTCATCACGTACATACATTTGTTCTTGTTTCAATCTACAGAAGGTGAAGGGAAATTCAGATTGAAGTATATTTTTCCAAAAGTAGTTTAAAAGGACATAGGCACAGTCATTTTAAAAGCAGTCACTGCTATTATCAGCTTCTCAAAACTCCTAAATACAAATTTTCACTAAAAATTCCAAAAGTTTATTTCAGATTGAAGTGTCAAAATCAGAACACACAAAAGCCATAAGCTTTAGTATCACTATTCATTAAATCCTACAAAATACAACTAATTCAACAGCTTTATGAAAATATATTTTTAAGGAGCAGGAATATGCACAGAGCTCGGTTGGTTTTGTTCTGTTTCCAAGAAACCCTTTTTCCAGGAAAATCCTTCACCCCCGCAGTCAGTGGGGACTCAACTTCCCGCTAAAACTCTATTCTTTTCTGCACTGGGATAATGCTTTCTTGCCTCTGGACGCACCATAAACCCAAATACTGCATCTATTTACCAAGGCACAAAAAGATAGAAAAACCATAATAAACCTTTCCAAGCGATTTGAGAGGATGAGATGAAAATAGCTAGTGTTACAACAGAGCTAGTAAAGGCAACTCCAACCTCAGAAAATGTTCAACATTTGTATGTCACAAACCATAAATATATTTGAAATCTTCACTATAGTGCTTGATATAAGCACATTGTATGTAATTTTCATGAAAATACACAGATATTAATTGTTTAGCTAATAAAACTTATCTGTTGCATGTGTGTTGTGACACTGAACACCGAGTCAGCCGTAGGGAACTCTGAACAGTAATAGCAGTATGAAACACTGGTTTTCAAATAGATTTTTGAAAGAGTGATGGAGAGGAAGCTTAAGTATTCTCAGTGCATTTATACGTTGTCAAGGGAGCTTCAGAGAACAAATCATAATGAGTAGGGTCACTTTGTAAAAGGTACTAGCATTATAGTACATTAGATTCTTCCCCAGGGAAAATATTTAAGTGAGGTGGGGAGGAAAAAAAGACAATTACAAGATGTATTACTTCTGTGCTCACACACAACCCTCTGAAATGCAGCAACCAACTGGGAATCTTTATAAAAAGTTTATTAAGCAGCATCTTCAATTACTCTAGCAAAAAAAGTCAGACTACGCACACATGGACCAAATTCCATTAAGTGATTTCCCAAGGTCCCCCAAATTATTCCAGCAGCATTGATATAACAAATCCTTCACACAATCAATGGTGCAGTCAAAACACGATGGTTGTCTTTTCGATTGGAGAAATCATGTTTTGTCTAAAAAGAAAAAAAAGTGTCAAAATAGAAGTCTCAGCAGCTTTTTCTTGTGAGAGACAGCAGCGAAAGCATGTAGCGTTTCCTGAGACTAAAGCAAGCTCCTTCCTCATCCTTTCCGGATTTTAATTCCCACAAGCGTTTTTCCCCTAAAAATGTCCCTTCTTTATTCATATCATATCTAGCAGAGTAATTAAAGTATACTAAATCAGATAATATCTGAAAAAGGCTGCCAGAGGTTTCCACATTACAAACTCTCCAAAATGTAAAAAAAAAAAATAAAAATAAACCAGATAAAAAATAAACGACATATAATTCTTGGCAAATTATTCCCGTATTTGATATGAGGTCAGTTAGTCTTCTCAAGTCTTCTCCTACTTGCCCCTGGAATTACAAACCTTCGCAAGATCTCCTCTCAACCTTTTGCAAAAAGAAGAAAGTCAGTTTTCCTAACACTTAAAAATAATGGGCTCCTAATGGCAAGATAAACCCTTTGATGGCTTACACTGACTGCTGTTACATTCAGCTTCCCTGCTAAGTACACTACAGAGGGACGGGATGTTCTTTTCTACTTTTGCCAAAACTCCGCGTGTCCTTTGCTGCAAACTTGCTACAAAATGATGACCCAGAATCTCGTCTACATTCACGATTCATCTGACTCCTCACCCGAGAGCGAGCCGTTAAAAAGTTTCTCGTCAGAAGCTCTGACATCCCACAGAATTAGCAGACAATAACACAGCTGTGGGTACTGCCACACCAGTGACAGAAGGGATGGCTGTATAATGCTGGTTTCCCAGCATTATTCCCAGCATTCCCAGCATTTCCCCCCCAGCAGAGACCTCGGGCAAGACTTGCTATTTCGACCTTAACCAGTCCATTTAAAATTAGTCCAGGTAT
Organism: Cariama cristata; assembly: GCF_000690535.1. Taxonomy (NCBI): domain Eukaryota; kingdom Metazoa; phylum Chordata; class Aves; order Cariamiformes; family Cariamidae; genus Cariama; species Cariama cristata. The sequence goes on along the minus strand of NW_009611007.1, from coordinate 47,346 downwards.
CTCAATACTAGCTTGTAGCTATTCCAGTTTTGAACATCTTCTTGGCCATGAACATCTGTACCCTACCATAGCAAGTGAAGAAAGGATGTGGACAGGACACTCAAAATTGGCACCTATAAAATCTCTGCCAAAGCTGTGTAACTCTACACCTGATCATCTAAATTACCGGTTTCCAAGTACACCATGTGATAAAAATCTCATAAAAAGGATTCTGTGCCGTCCTTTGTTGGCAACCGCATCTCACTGTTGTTGCCAAACCGATCCTCCAAGGAACTTCCATCGCAACGGAGTAACTGATAGGAGTGCAGAGAAAGTCCCTCATTTCCAACTCCCACCTTTGGTAATAATGCATTATACGCTTTTTAACAAATTACAAGTGATGAGTTCTTTCCCAATATATGAAGATGAAAACCAATATTTAATACTAGCTTGCTCATTGATACCAATACCAGTAATGATGTGACATATTTACATCAAAAACTGAAAGGTTTTATCTATGTTGTTCATAACATTCGTCCAAATTCATTTTTCTTGGTTACAGACTACCCTCCTACCTTAAAGTGGGATTTCTTGATGTCTTCAAAAGTACACTCACAATGCCGTAAAAGTCACCATAAATATCCAAACACAAAATTGTAAGCATTTATCAGGTCATCAGGTAGTTAATGGTTTTGCAGCTAAGCAGTAACGCCTTGCAGAAATTGATCCAACTTCATCCAAAACAACAACAACAAAAAAAACCTAACACCACCCACCACAAAACCAAAACTGCCACCACCACAACCCCCCCCACCCCCAAAAAAAAACCCCACCAAACAAACAAAAAAACCCAAAACAAACCTTACTGCTGTCCCTATTCCAGCTGCAAGGCTGTGGCAGAAGTTCATCTTCTGGAGATTTAGGAATGTTCATGTAATCTCCAAACTCAATTTATACTTGCCCCACTTAAACACATTCACTTTGAGGAGAAAGATCATGTTAAGATAATAGTCTTGTCTGCTGTTCCATCTTCTATTTTTCATGCAAACAAAACCCACTCTTTCAGGCTTTTATGTTGTTTCCCTGATCAACCCATCAGCTCTTCCCTGCAGCTGTTGCAGAACTACATGCTCCACTTGCAGAGGATTCCACTTTGGTGATTAAAATATACTTCCCAAGTTTTTTTATTCCCCAAAATATTCGTTAGCTTGTTAGCAGAAGTACCTGGCACTTTCATACCACTTATCAGTAGGAGTCAGTCATTTATTTCCTCATATATGACACCTTAACCTTTCTTTTGCAGTAGTATCACTAAATTTTGTAACACATGCATCTTTCAGAAATAAAAATATTAACATTAGTTCCAAGACAGATTTCTGAGAAATCCCATTACTAACCACCTTCCAGACTAATCATCTCCATTTGCCATTCACAACAAATCTCCACCTTCTCCAGTTTAACCAGTAATTTTCTAAAGATGGAAAGTGTTTTAGTAGTTATTGACCAGATTAGGCCTACTGTGTTTCTGTCGTTTTAAAGTAGCCATGTTGGTATGGGGGGGAAGTCAAATTATTTATTCTCTGCTGCGGCCTTCCTTTAGTAAACGCATATATTGCCTCTTATTTTCCATGGCCGCCTACGTCAGTAACGAATCTCTTCAAGATTTGTTACATCTTTGCCACTAATTTTACTTCAACACTTCCAGAACTGTCTGGATCACCTTCTACTCCCCCCAAAAACATCCTTCTTTGGTAAGTGAAAAAAAAAAAAAAGAAAAAAAAAATCTATTTAGTTTTAAACATACTGGAGTAAAGAAAATGAAAACTTCCACTCAACCTTTAGCAATTCTCATTTTGACTTCTTGGCTTCCTTTGGCTCCATGACTTTTGGCATAAAGGTTTCTTTGTCGGTCCATATGTCTGCACATGCATCCTGTGGACCCTTGGCTCAACCGCAATCCTTTTTGAAGGCAGCTATTCAACCAGCAACACATGGAGCTCTTTCCTACATGGCTTTTCTTCTTGTTTGGCTCTGAAATACGGGACAGTTTTCACAGCTTTGTCTTTTCAGTTCTCTGAATTTGCCTTTGTCTTTGAATTTCCAACCCTCCTCTACATTCTTTCTCCTCTCCTCTACACAAAGAGTTTATCAGCTCTTCAGTTGGCTTAACTAGACGCCTCCTTTCATCAAGACGTAGTTGCTGATGTCACAAAGCAATTCTGCAATTTATTCGCTCATGTCCGGAAGCAAAAGCTTGCTCCTTCACCAGAGGTTAGCTGCAAGCCAAAGTACCTCCCTGCATTACTGTGTCTGCAAGTTCAAAGGCTTGGTGACGTCCGTGTATCCAGCTTTGCCAATGTGTTTAGGAGTAGTCTTCTTAAACTGAGATCAAGACACTCAGGTCACCTCAGTCAGAGCAAGCTGTACAGCAAACATTTTACTGATTTTTTTTTTTGTTTGTTTGTTTGTTCCTTGTGTGACATTCTACCATAAAAGAGATTTATACTATTTCATGATCAAATTTTATTCAATTTAGGCCAAAAAGGACTTGGTTTATGTTAGTCAAAAGCACCCAAGACTGCCATGCCCACAGCAGCACCTTTAAGTAAAACTTTAAAGTCTTTCCTATCTACTCTAATCCTCATTGACGTGATGAGGAACGTACCTCATCGTACCTACAGAACAAAATATAACTAGTTAACTTCCTGAAGTATCCACTAAACTTTCTCATTTAGGGCAACTTTTATTCACAGAAGTCCTAAATACCCATCTCAACTGATTTAAATTCATCAGAGTTTTAACAAAATAAGTAGGATTTTGAAGTAATTTTCATTTATTTGAGTTATATAATTGGGTGGCTTGTAGGAGCTTAATGAAACAAACACAAGGCAGATACGTGCTGATCGCAAACATTCGCTTGCATCAACTTACAGTAGTTTTCTTCCTTGACATTATAAATTCATTTTACTGGCATTCAGCATGTACTGCTGCTGAATAAAGGCAAACATCAGCTAAATCTACAGTAATAAATTATATTATTATCTAGCCAAAAGTAAAAAATAAATAGATGCATATCTGCAATTTATAAGGAGTTAAACAGCACAACTTGTCAGTACAGTCCACTACTGCAAGAATTCCACAAAAATAGACCACTTAAAATGACATTTTTAATTACAACAAACATAAGGCTCAATATAATGGTGCTCACGTTTAAGCACACAACTCTAGTTAACAGACAAGAGACATTACACATTACACTGATCATTTATACATAAAGAAAGAAAGAGTTTTAAGAAAAGGTGCTGAAACAGCAGAGAAGGCTGCTGGCTATACATTTTTCTACACAGTTGATAGTTTGAATAAAATACTTCTAAATAATTATGAAATACTGTTTCAAGAAGTATACAGCTATTTAGTTACAGTAGCTGATTTAATGAAATACAGTATGCAATGTTATCACTTTTCCATAGTGCTATTTAAAAATACACATAAAGCATTAACAAGAACCTCTACGTGCTTAAGTTTGGATTAACACTTCACAGTATTTCATGCTCTCAGCTGTTTTATGGCACACAATCATACATAAAACCCAACAACTCCTGCCTTTCTACAGCACTATCTTTTAGGACTTTCAACACTGAGTTAATCTATGAAGAAAATTTATGTACTTGTACTTTTTGCAATTTAGTAAACAAACAAACAATTATTAAGTTACTTATTACCCTAAAACCTCTGGCACTTAAATTCTACATCATAACTTCTTTCACTCATCCTGTAAATGCTCGATGATTGTCTCTTACTTCATCAAATAGAAAGTGCAGTCCACAGCTCTCATGGAATCACACAATCATTTAGGCTGGAAGGGACCTCATGTGATCATCTGGTTCAAACTCCCTGCTCAAGCAGGGTCAGCTAGAGTAGGTTGCACAAGACTGTGTCCAGTTGGGTTTTGAATATCTCCACAGACGGAGACTTCACAACCTCCTAGGGCAACTCGATCCAGTGTCTGACCACCTTCACAGTGTTTTCTTGTGTTTAGACTGAATTTCACGTGTTTCAGCTTGTGACTGTTGTCTCTTGTCCTAATCCCCAGATCTCCCTGCTTGCCGTTCCTGAAAATGCGAGTGACATTTGCTTTCTCACAGTCTTCAGGAACCTCTTCTGATCACCAGGACCTTTCAAAGATAACTGAGAGTGGCCTCACAATGACATCAGCCAGCTCCCTCAGCACTTGTGGGTGCAACTCATCAGTCCCCATGGAACCTCTTTATGTTCAGTTTGTTTAAGTGTTCCTAACCTGATCCTTCTTCACCATGGCTAAGTTGTCTGTGCTCCAGACCTCCCCTCTGGTCTCAAGGTCCTGGGATTCCGGAAACCTGGCCTGAACAGTAAAGACAGAGGAAGGAAAGGCAAAGGTGGCTTTAGAGTACCTCCACCTTCTCTATTTCCTTTGTCACCAGGAACCCTGCTCCATTTAGCAGTGGGTCCACACTTATCCCCGTCTTCCTTTTGCTGTTGATTTTAACACTATATTCTGGTATTCGTATCTAAATAGACAGGTATCTCCATCTATCCATACACTATCTGCTGATAGATAACTAAAAGTAATTAAATATTGACATTAAGTAAAGCAATAGCAAAAATAACAAACAATACCTTTAATTTTGCTATTTATGTAAACACAAAGTTTACAGACTGAAGACAGGAAAATGTGTGCATACTTTCCTGAAATTTTTCTTTGAACAATCTAGTACACACAAAATTCAATTTTTAGCTTCTTCAGTGGTACTTCAACCTAGTTTTATCTTGGAAGCAACGGTATATTCTTGCAGCCAATGACTGGCATAATTAACCTACTGGACACACTTCCTGCAGTTATACTTCAAAATAACAGGTCATATCCTGAATACAGATATTCTAAATATTAAAACATGGGGAAGAAAAAGCTTTTGTCAGAAGAAAAGAAATTGTACTGGCTAAAACTGGACACACCTTTGTACCGATAGCCCTCACAGTACCGCAAACATCCTGCTTATCTCAAAACAGAGACTAAAAATGCTCGGCCTGAGGCTCTTGTTTCCTTTAAAGACTGGACTTAAGAGCTTAGCTAGAGGAGAAAAAAAAAATAAATATGGAATTTCCTTTGTTATAAGCTTACCTATTTGAACGAAAAACTTGAATCCAGATCCCCTGTAGAGAAAATTCCTAGATTTAAGTAATTCTCATCTCATTGGAGACAGCAGCCCCTTGCAGTCACTCAGAGCAGAACGTTATCACATGCATTAAAATTACTAAACACAAAAAGCAGACTTAAGTATATGAAGTTTGTATTTTCCTCAAAAAAACCCAAACACAACAAACGACCAGAAGTACGATTGAAGACTGCTGTCACTGAGGGAAAAAAAAAAATCCTGGAGGAAACTGCAAGAGGCTAGGTAAAATCCTGATACGCTAACCACCAAAGACTTCTGGATCTCAGAACAAACAGAAGCATAATAAGAATTTGGATAGTTTTGTTATCATATTATCATATTTAGGTTCCACTATAAGACAGATTTTGGACCGTTTTATTCCTGAATTCACATTAATCAAAATAATGTTTGCAGTACACTCCACCTAAATCAGATTCCGTTAATATTGAACACAAAACCTTACACATTATTCTCAAGGAGCAATCTCCCACCAGCAGACAGATGAAAAGAATTCTGAAAGATGCTGTGATATATATAAGCCACTTTGTTCTTAGATCTAGATTTTTTGAGGGGTGGGCAGGAGGAACAGAGACAAAGCCAAAGTTATACATGTCATCACAACCATCTCCTGAAGCAGACCTTCAAACCAAAGCCAAAGAGGAAATATCTGATTTCAGCAGAATAACCTTTTT
>NW_009611007.1:38645-41452 GCF_000690535.1 Cariama cristata | reverse complement strand
ATTCCTCTTTTTTACTCACATCTTTTTTCCTATAAAAGCAGTGAATGTGAGATTCTAGGTGGTATTGCTTGTTATACAGATTTTGAACTGGCTATGAACACACTACATGCAAGATTAAGTAAAAGAGAATCTACACGGGAATACCGCAATTGTTTCAGAATATTAACTAAGACAGCCTGAAATGCTTACCCCACGTTTCTAACAGAAAAACTTCTTTCTCTGCAGCTATGGGAGAGCTCAAACTAATTCAATTATGGCATTTCCCCAAGCTAGTAGTACCGATTTATCCCCGACTTCAACAAAGAACAGCTGAAATACCACGGCAGTGTCGCTGTACCATACATTGCCACCGAACAAACAGGCTACAGGTGAGAGCACCCAGTTAGCACACAACTGCCTCATCAATTATGGTTGACCATCACAAGCACCATGAAAAAAAACAAGTAATATAATCTCAATTGTTTAGTTCCTCTTGGCCATTTGCTGCAGTTCACAGCAGAGAAAAAATAAATTTGCCTAAATTAACGCATATTAAGGAATAAGCAGATTGAATACATCTATACTTTAGAACTTAGATAGAAAGTTGCTCTTTAGGTTCTCACAATTTTATATTTCCTGTAAATATCACTTTAAAGTCATTATTTCTATGCAAATGAAACCAGTATTAAATAATAATAGCAACATAAAAATAATACAAAACAAAATAACAACAACAAAAATAATTCCTCAGTTAAGTAAGGACTTACAATTAATAACTGACTACTATCATATAGGGTCCAACAAAATAAGCGAAGTCAAAGTACATAGCTAGCTCCACTCCTCAGTTACTGTGCAGCAGAGTTAGAAATTTCAGAAACAAACAAGAAGGCATCTCTGATGGGGCCAACGCAGAGTTAGAAATTTCAGAAACAAACAAGGCATCTCTGATGGGGCCAATGGTCTGTTTTCTGTATCTCTTAAGAAATACAAAAATACATTCCAAAAAAAGGCATGATAAAACTTTGCTGCGCTCTGAAAAAAATTTCCATCCTTTTCAGATCCATTTTTTAAATGAGTTCAAGAGAAGAAAATCGTTAATTTTACCACGTGAACTTATAACATGGTACTGTAATCTTGCACAGCATGAACCATGTTAGCCACACTAACAAGATGAATAATTTAATTTTCAATCCAGAAGAATTCACTCTATCATTTACTTCAAAATACCCATTTCTGTCATTCTTGAAAAACACCCGCAGATGTTAAAGATTATCATTAAGGAAAAAGCACCTTTTAAGTCAAAGACAACAGCAACACACTGAGAAATGTTAAAAAAAAAATATTAGTTTTGTGCTTTGATGGCCACTACACACTTTATTCTAAATTAATAAAAAATCCATAGGAAATCTAAAATTGGTAAACAATACTATATTAAAAGCAAACACGGCAATATAGCATTTTCAGCCTTTATTTCGAGATATTGAAAATTTATTACACTATCAAAGATTAAACATTCTCTTTTCGTTACTTTTCAGGGAAATGATTATTTGCCAGTTGTATCTTTATTACAGTCTCCAAGCTACACAATCTGATGGATTTGTGGTGATCCAATATAAACTCATTCAAGTCCAAAGCATGAACCGTATCATTTTTCATTACCTCCAACCAACCAAAATCAAAATGTTTCCTGCTTCAAAGTCCACTGTCAGGAAAATCATCCTCTAAATAATGTAGAAAAATCTAAAGAGGTATTAGCCTTTAAAGTTGGAAATGATCCTTAAATATGAACTCCATGTAAGAAGACATAAAACTAAAACATTTCAGTGTCAAAAAAAAAGACTTCTGTAAACTTTTTTGCAATGAGGGTGGGGGTTTTTATATTAATGTTGATTTTACCCAGCTTCCTTCACCTTTCATGATCTCTGACCACTTCCACATGATACCTCCTCAACTCAAAAAGCTCACACCGACAAAAAAGGAGTGCAATGTGTTTATAGTGGAAACTGTTCATCAGGTTTTTTGCTAAGATTGACCCAAGCCAGCTTTTTAATGCATTCTGACAGACTTGCGTAAAATCCAAAAATGTTTCGAACAATGCAGTTTAGGCTATGATGCAATATTAATGAATGAATAATGTTTCTGAGTACTGAGCTTCAATATTTAATGAGTGCATGCTGAATGTGCCATAGAAAGCTGTGGTTGAAAATCACTGTAGCTGACAAGGGATTTGAAAAGATGCAAGAGACATCAGGAAAACAACTTTAACCTGAACCGAGGTCTGAGAAGTGTGAAATGGGTATTTCTCCTATTCAATTTCTAGTAGCTGATTATTCACCTGATTGCAAAGTCAGATAAATTAACTAAAGTTCATCTGCCTCTGCAAAACATAGCTAAGGACTGAGATATAAAACCAAATTCTCTAAAAGGCAATGTCTTTTTCTTCACAAAAATATCAACAGAAAAAAGTTCTTCTAAACTGAAATTGCTTCCTAGCACTACTTCCACACTAAAAAAATTCTCAGTTCATATAAGACTTCCATTATTAAGGAGAGCAACAACCCCATGCAACACTACAGCCTTGGGGACGAGTGGCTGGAAAGCTGCCTGGTGGAAAAGGACCTGGGGGTGTTGGTCGACAGCCAGCTGAACATGAGCCAGCAGTGTGCCCAGGTGGCCAAGAAGGCCAACAGCATCCTGGCTTGTATCAGCAACGGTGTGGCCAGCAGGACCAGGGCAGTGATCGTCCCCCTGTACTCGGCACTGGTGAGGCCGCACCTCGAGTGCTGTGTTCAGTTTTGGGCCCCTCACTACCAGAAAGACCTTGAGGT
>NW_009611007.1:0-38551 GCF_000690535.1 Cariama cristata | reverse complement strand
AGGGGCTACCTTATCACTCTCTGCAACCACCGGAAAGGAGGGGGTAGCCAGGTGGGGGTCGGTCTCTTCTCCCAAGTAACAAGCCATAGGACAAGAGGAAACAGCCTCAAGTTGCGCCAGGGGAGGTTTAGATTAAATATTAGGAAAAATTTATTCTCCTAAAGTGTTGTCCAGCCTTGGAACAGGCTCCCCAGGAAAGTGGTGGAGTCACCATCCCTGGAGGTATTTAAAAGACATGTAGATGTGGTGCTTAAGGACATGGTTTAGTGGTGGACCTGGCAGCGTTAGGTTAATGGTTGGATCTGATAATCTTAAAGGTCTTTTTCAACCTAAATGATTCTATCATTCTAACGGAAAAGAAGCAAGGCAAACCAAAATTGCTAAAGCTTTAAAAACATGGGAATACAAAGTCAGAAAAGAAACATGCAGGTCATTAAACCCAGATTTGTGATCATTTCATGAGTGCTAAGTCCAAACCCGTTCAAATGTGACTACATGGATCCAAATTGCTATCCACTTTATAGACCGCAACATGCATAATCAAATTTCTTTGACAAATTCACTACAAATGATCAAGAGCTTTCATGATTATGCAGGAAAAGAGAAGAGATCAAAGGTACCAATAACGCCTGCAATCCTTGTCCCATCAAATGCTTCTGAGTAATACAACTTGTCCTATACACCAGCAGGCTGCAAAAGAGGCTCCAAAGGCTCCAAATCTAACCTGATGCACTCCAGACCTAGTGACTGGTTTCCCCCCTTGCTGCATAAGCAAAGTGCCACCAGGTACTTGCCAGTTCCACTGAAGTCATCCCAGCTGATGTACCACAGCTGTAACATAGAAGCCAGGCAAGCTCCAACACCTCAGAGTGAAGTTAAAACAAATGAGAAGGAAGAGGAAAAGAGAGAGGCCAAGTTACACACTCAGGATGTGGGCTGGGAAGGTCTTTTCGTCCTCTGATGAGGGCTAGCAGCATCTCTGGAACTTGCAGATTAATATAATGAAAACAAATATGAACAATATCTCTGTCATATGGGGTTTTTATGGCCTATCTACTTCAAACTGCATACAGTAATCTGAGTGCGATTGTCGTACAGTCTTATACTATATTTACTGTTACTTTCCTATGCTTGTGCTTCCTATTATTAAATTTAACAAGAACTCCACTACATTATTCCATATCCACTTCTCCCTAATGGTAACCTGTTCCACCTTAATGCTGGTCATGCACGTATATAAATTAGCAGTCATTCATTATAAATATTACTGAAAACATAAAAGTGTTAGTGATTGCAAAATTGATCCCTAAGCAGCAAGTAAACTTTTCTTATAACGTTAACTCTTCCCTCCAATATGTCCCATTACACTCTTTTGGACATGTCCAATAGCAGTAACAAGGAGGGCAAGGTATCGAACCGCTTTGCTTTACTCTTTCTTTACGCTGAAGTCTGTTATCCAACCCAAGAAAACACTGAACTTCATACAAATTATCTTGGTTAAGATTGTGTTCCACCTTGCCCCACTTAACCATTTCTTTCCATTATCTCAATTACTTCCTACTTCAAATGCTATACTTCTCAAACCGTCCATAACAATGAGTCCAACTAATAACATTCAGTTTAACATTTTCATTCATTTCCCTTTTCCGACTGCCTTTCAGCCTCAGCATAACATCTGTCAATTGAAAAATCTTTGCTAATGGCCATGTTATTTTATGTGCCAGTCCTTGATCAAAAGATCAGAGACACTAATTTCAAAACTCATAATTACATACAGCTCTTCAATTTATCAACAGTACTTCCACAGACAGCTTGTTAATACACATTGCAATAGGGACACTGACTCTTGTCAGTCTGATGGCTGCTCATATCCTATAGAAGATGGTTGAACTGACTTTCGTTATTAAGATACCTAGGTTTTGAGGGTGTTTTTTGGGGGGAGCGTTGGGTGCTGAGAGGAGGGAGGGAAGGCTGTTTGAGGGGATTTTGTAATTATACTTCATAAAGCCACTGTTTTTAAAACATGTGCATACAGATTAGTATTATATAAAGACAAATTAGATGAACAAATTTCTACCTTTATGCCAGAGGCATGCAGAGAACCTAAGTCAGAATAGTAAAACTGTTTTACATAATTTGTGTACGTATTTAGCTAAGACTTTTCCCCAATATCCACATAACTCCACTTGAAATTACTTTTGAACTTAATATCACTCCTCTTGGGATCTGCAAAGGCAGTCATGAAATTACGACAACAGTAATTATCCGTTAAAATGAAGAGACAGTTAAAAATAATAGTAATAAAAAAAAATTTAAGTATTTCTCTGCTATGTTTACTCATTTGCTACTTTTCAAAATGAAAGAGCTCAGCAGTTTGAGACTAAAGGTTTGTTTAAAATTGCCAGGGGGAATAGTTTCCCTTCTCCCTACTTGAATCTAAAACTATGAAGCAGTATTATTTTTGTTGATGCTCCCTCCAAATAAAGTCAGTGGCTTCAAGTCATTTTTCCATCTCTCCTAGAAATAAACTTATTGAGATGAATCTTGGTGTTCAAGTTGTCAGTCGAGATGCCAACTTTTAAAATCAAAGTGAAAAATAATCCCTTGAAAATTGGGCTTTATAAAAGTAGGAGTGAATTATAGCGCTGCTTTCTCCAATTTCCACTTCCTGTCTCCACGAGTCATCTCCATATATACCGAGAACTAGACATAATGGTATTAATGGAGAGTCAGACCAGTAACAGAAATCTTAAGAGAGTAACTCTACCATAGCCAAATACCATTTTTTCTTTCCAGAAAACAAGAAGCAACGTAAAACAGGTTTCTAAGATAGCTTGATATTTCCAAACCCTCAACCTCATAAGCAACATGGCTGCAAACATTTTTACGCTTCCTTGGCGTTTTGCAGGTAAGATCATGCACTAAACTTTTATGGTTTTAAAAAGGGTACAATGCAACCCAATTCAAAAGGTGAATTACACTTCCATAATAGAATTATCTTTTCAACAGATGGTTGTCAAAAGAGGTATCGGTTACAACAGCTCATCTGATCACAGTACTTGTTTTATAGGTAAATCTCTGCTTAAACCCAAAATGTCTTCACACTTAATCTTGGTTTCTTCCCTTGCCCGCAGAGGGACAGTCCTGACCCGGTCTGACCCTCCTCATTCCTCTTTTCCTGTGACAGAGCAGTATTATCCCATAATCCTCCAGACCTCAGTAATATTATAGTTGTTGAAGAATAAATTCACTTCTAAATCTTTTGCTGTGTGTGAGATCAGATGAGGGAAACTTCTGCTGCAAGAGACAAAAAAAAATGTTTGAGATTCCACGACCAGGAAGGGGGAATAGGAGGAACTCAACTTGTGGAAGTGATGCCAAAACTTGCTGCTGTTCCCGTGCATGTTCCCCAACCCTGAGGCTGAAGTGGCCTTTTGGACACTCACTAAAGGAAATAGGTTTTAATTTTTTGTATTTTTATTAAATCAGTTATACATACCAAACTTGAATGTTTTGTTTGGGTAAATGAATAGCCCTCACCGCTGCCCAGCATTATCCAATTTTACACTCCAGGAAAGCCTTCTCTGCAATCTTACCCAATTACTATTTTAAGTCCTCTCTCTACCAACTATACATCTTCAGATATGGCAGGAGAGAGTCATGCACACATACACGTCGCATTCAGAGACACAAGCCCCGTATCAGATGTCACATTAGCCTTTCTTTCCAGTTTATATGCAATTCATGACTTATCATCCAAAGTTCTGTTTATCACTGTAAAATATTCAAGTTTTGCTCTCTCAAATCAATAGTCAGTTTTTTTTCCTGATACACTGAATGTCATACTAGAAAAAGGTTAAGCTTCCCAGCATTTGTGGAAAACAAGTCATACTGTATAAAGGTGTATGAACAAAGACCGAATAATTATCCATAGGCTACATAAATGTGGCAGTACTGACAACAGAGCTTTACTTCAAAAGTCTACCTTTTCACTCCAGAGCGTTTTTGTTGTTGTTTTTTTTTTCCCCACTCAGGAATGACAACAGTAATGAAGAAACCACCTTCTAAAAGCAGTTTCTCTCAATTATACTTTTAAACTTTCCTTGAATCTCTCTCTGCAACACTTACTTCATGGAAACCTTGTCAGAGAAAGGATGACCAGAGGAGACAAGCTTTGGTGTAAGTCTGTTGTACCAATTCTTGCATTCCTAGATGTGATTATCAATTGGGTAATATGTTTAGCTGTTTTTTAAAAACAGTACGGTCACTCAGGCCAGAAGTTATTAAATTCTTATTCTTGACCCATCAGAAGTCAAAACAATTATAATCACTTTTACTGCTTCAACGTATTTCCAGCTTTCTATCCTACTGTCAGCAGTAGAGAAGATGTAATTTTCCTGACTGTTTTCACACTTAATCTAAACACTGTCGAGAGGTCCCTGTGGCAGAAGACTCGATTACAACTGTTTTCAAAGTAGCTTTTTGTCCCCCATGAGAAGAATACTGCAAGAAAAAGCCAGTCTCCCAATTCAACATAGGTAATTAGCTGGGAAAATATAATAATTTTGGAAGAAAATAAATCTACTTCAAAAAAGTTTTCACCACATTTAATGCGCTACCCATGTGAACTGAAGATACATTAATATGGTCTTCATAAATTCACTTCAGTAAAATACAGAATGAATATTGTAAATAAATCATTTTATTTTTTCCTTATGTTCTCCAGACCTATGCCAGTAAACTAGAATAAACATGTTATTAAAACAGAAATCAGTAGTAAGCTTTAAAATATACAGTAGCACAAAAAGGTCAAGCCCCAGTATTGATTTTAATATAACATTTTTGGTGTGTAGTCTCCCAAAGGGTTCTTCTCTAATATTGTTCTTCATTCTTCTTTCACTTTACATTTTCGCTGGTGAATTTGTTGTTCTCTTCTGCCAAAGCTGCCTACTCCAAGAAGTCTACTAAGAGCTTGTCTTATATGCAAGGTACTGCTGAGACATGACAAAACAAGGTCGGGGGGAAGCACTCAGATGCATCAGAGTATCAATTAAATCGTAAAGTGAATTGCAGTTATATAGGGGCCCTCCCCCAAGCACAACAACAACAACAAAACATATAAAGAAGCTAATGGCTGCAATCTAATAACCCACCAGCACAAGCCACCTTGGTGCACCAGCGTGTACATATTATCAAAAGCCAATTTAGAGTTTAGAAATATTTTCTTTAAACAGACGAGGATATGTAGAAATAGAGAGGTGGCAATAAGTTATCCAGCTAATGACAGATAAAATGCCACACCATACGGAGCCCAGCTAGTCAAGTAGAACAGACTCCAGCAATTCATTACCAGCGAATATTTGAAAATCCATCATCTGTATTACTTAAGAAAAGCATTTTTCATGTGGTTTTTCAAGATAAAAGTTACCAAAGTCGTGATAGGAGACTAGACAGTCAAAACATAGCAAAACCTAAGAGTCATCAAAAGCCATCACAGAATTGCAGAATGGTTTGTGGTGGAAGGGACCTTTCAAGGTCATTCAGTTCCAACTCCTGCCCTGGGCAGGGACACCTCCCACCAGACCAGGTTGCTCACAGCCCCATCCAACCTGGCCTTGAACACTTCCAGGGATGGGGCATCCACAGCTTCTCTGGGCAACCTCTGTCACTGCCTCATCACCCTCAGCATAAAAAAATTTCTTCCTTATATCTAACCTAAACCTTCCCCCTCTCCGTTTAAAACTGATTCCCCTTGTCCTGTCTCTACAGGCCCTGGTAAAAAGTCTCTCTCTGTCTTTCTATAAGCCTCCTTTATATACTGAACAGCTGCAATCAGGTCTCCCCAGAGGCTTCTCTTCAGGCTGAACAACCCCAACCTTTCTTCATAGGAGAGGTGTTCCAGCCCTCTGACCATTTTTGTGGCCCTCCTCTGGACCTGCTCTGACAGGTCCGTGTCCTTCAAGCTAACTGGCTTTTTGGTGACCACACCAGAAAATAAGCAGAAGCCAATACAGGGAAGGGATAATAGGCATCCCAACAGGTAACCACTAGAAGGCCCAGAAAGCTGGACAAGGACTCACTAAAACTACAAAAGAAAAATGCAGGCTTGTATCTATAGTAAAAGGCAGTTAGGAGACACTGAAACACTCCTGAGGCTGCAAGTAATAGCTCTCTTCTACATCTGCTGGTTAAAATCATTAATCTCCAGATAACCACCATTTCCCACCCACTGACAGTTACCACCCATTCAATGCCCTTCACAAGGATTCCCAGGATTGTGTCCCATTCAGCCTCAGATGGGAGGAGAAGTTCAGGCTTGTTCCTCAAATCAAGTTAACCCATGTCCATGATCTTAAACTAAACAGAAGTAATCTTGAAGGGTGAGGCACTCTAAACAGACATTTTAACAAAGATCTAAGATACACTATGTAACTTCTACATACATAGATCCTTTTTTAACAGATTTTGAGCAACAGTTGCACACTGCTCAGTCCTAGTCCTGATAATTTTCTACTTTGGTCATGCCTTAAACAATTTTAGAGCAGACCTAGCAACAGAGTTACTAAAGGGCCACCAAATCAAACAAAAAGCTACTTTTAAGCCTTTCCCTGCCTTAAAATTCCTGTTTACAATAGTACCGCTCCTCTAAGAAACAAATGCTGGAATCACAGGAGATACAATATAGGAGAATTCAAGTACAACTAAGCATAGGGAAAACAAATCATCTGGGTCTCTTGGGACAGTCATACACCAGCAAACTGCACAGGGACACGTATTTGGCATACTAACAAAATTGCATGCATGTATATATTGAAGACTTGAACAAAATAAACTTTCTGCAATATTGAAGGGACTGTCATGCACAGCATTTTGCAGAAACACCTCATTCTACATATAATTAATATTTGCCATGTGCCAAATCTCATAAAAAAAAGTGTAAGCTAGGAAACACTTGCCAAGCAAAAGAGACTGAAAACCCACAAATATAATTAGCAAATGATTAGCAAAATAAATAAGATTGAAATTGCCCTCATTTTCAAGGAGGAAAAAAAAACAACTAAGTAATCATTCATGAATGTTCCATTTCTACGGGAAATCAAATCCTTCATTTGCCTCAAGTATTGTTTTGTATATATTTTAGTGGAGGAATCCAGCAGCCTGATGAGGTTGACAGTAGCTAAAATTTTATCTTTACACTACTGATGAAAGTTGGATCAAAGTCCATCAACGGACTAGAAGCCACACATGTTCTCATGATAGCAGCTATTAACCTTCAGATCAACTTACAATGTTTCCACAACCTCTATATGGACTTTCAAATTCTGGGAGAACAAAATCCTGTAAAGGTTCATCATTATTTGTGGGGAAATTTAAGTTCCCAAGGAGCCTCCTGGTTTACATCCTACTCCCATATAGCTAAAAGTTTAGGCAAGCTTCATATTCTCAGTAAATAAACATATAGGCTTGCAACCATATTCAGTCACACAAAATAAACATATGAACATAGGTGAAGAAGCATACAGAAATAATATGAAAGACAAGTGGGCATATCATTTTGGACACATGTTCTAAGGCTGGGTCTAAATCACTACTTTAAGTGTAACTACTCAAAGTCCTTTTAAACAAGAGCTGTATAATTCATGTATTGTGAGTGCACTGATGGTATTAAAATACAATTTGAAGAGTCAGTCTTTAGCTCTAATCCCACAAATAAGCACAGATCTTGACTTTATATAGGAAGAGTAGTCCATCTGTACTGTGTATGGATGTGTGAATAAATAAATTATATAGCAAGTTAAAATTAAAACTTCCTTTCTTCACAGCCTGAAATGAGGAAAATACATTTCGCAATCAACTCAAAATTTGGTCATACACTCCATACAGAAACAGTACTGAAATTAGCTATTAGACAGTTGGAATCAGGCACAACAAACAGTTGTAAGTTTCAGATATTTACATGTTTAAATGTTGTTTCACTTCAAGATGGGAAAAAACAATATCTTTGAGAAAGGAATGAGAATGTACACATGCAAAATACACCATCTATGATAAAAAAAAAATCTCATAAAACAAATGCAGAAGTAAAAGAACTTCAATTTTGTGTCGCATACCATTGGCAGGTGCCTTAAAAGACGGTCAACAAAGAAAAGTAGTGGGTTATCAAATGAAATTGTGAATAGATCAGAAGTGCAAGATCAAGCCGTTCTTAATACAAGTCCAGCACTTTGATTTGTTTTTCCTAGATAAAAGTTGCAAATCTTACGTTCAGGGGGTCAGGCCTCATTATACTCATGTCCCTATCAAAGAGCCTGACATTGGCACCGAGAGCGCCAGTGATCACAGCACTGCATGTTGCTGTTCATAGGGACAGGAGACGCCATCACGCTTCAGTCCAACTGGCCTTGGACAGCACCAGCGCATTTGTGTGCTGCATCCCGCCGCATACGTTAGGAAACCTGCATTAGACTGTGTTTCTCCTGGTGCAACTAGTGACATATGAATACTATAACATATGAATACTATAAAGTGCTCTCTGTTAACAGTTTCCTTCTGTTATATGTTTTAAGCATTGTATAGCTGGGAACTCAGGTTTTGTTTTGTTTTCCAACATTGCATCAATGTGCCTGTATGTTTAGTACAAATAACCACAGTTGAGAGCAATCTTTTCCTTTTCATGTTTATATTACCTAGAACACTTTGTACTAGACAGACATGCAAGACATAAAATACTTTATCTAAACAATGTGCATCAAGCTCTTCACTTTTCAAGCAAGTACATATTTAAGTCCACTAATGATGAAAAATTATACCAACTCTTTAAGTGCATAAGTGTCTAGAAGACTGGTACAGGAGGTTGTACAGAGACTGCACTTTTTTCACCTGAAAGTATGGACCCTGACTTGAAGAACATTGCACAAACATTTCTCACAGCCCTGCATTGTGGAGAGACTTCTTTCTCAACTAGAATAAAACAGGAGGAGTAGGTAAGCTGGACCTGAACAATATAAATCTGGTCTTAAAGTGATCAACAGAGCAGTGTTCACTTCTTTCTCAGAAGAACATGATCCAGAGGAGAACAGTTCTATGTTTGCTACAGCACTTCTTCAGTGTTTTTAAAATACAAACCTCAACCAGAATTCAGTACATTAAGACCTTCAGTAATACCTAAGTAAACACCTGCATCTTTTAAAGTTGTTTCATCCAACATGAAAAGAGTCTTCACATTCTGGTTACAACACATTTTTGTAATTGTATATACTGTGTAAAAAGTATAATAAAAAATCCTTGCCTATTGCTAAAAAAAAAAAAATAAGATCAAAACTAGGAGAGGATTAAAGCTGCTAACAAGATTTGATATTTGCCATATTATTCTTTTTATTATTATTTATTTTGATAGTTTACATTTCAGAAGCACAGACTCCTCAACGGAATTTTAAGACGAGAAAAACATTTTACACGTTCCTTTTAATATGTAACATCTTCCCCACTATCCTTAGTCAAATAAAGGGAAGACTGCCAGCACTATTCCCTACAAAATATAAAATCAGGTATATGACAAGCCAATCTGCTTCCTACCTTTCACAGACCAATGCACAACCTATGAAAACGGAATTATGGAATACTTAATGAAAGTTACTGAAAAGTGTCAAATGACAAAATACGGAAGTTACAAAACAAACTTATCCATATTGTAATCACACTTAGCTGAACTCTTAAGCAGACAACATTAAACTCAAATGTAACGCAAGTTTTCCTGTCAAAGCCCAGTTCAAAAGAGGAGAGATTTCACTGTAACATATTGATTTCCTTTACTGCTGATTCAAAAAAAAAAAAAAAAAAGCTTGATTTTTTTCTGGGACATTTATATAGTCCTATCTAATTATATACTCCATCAACCTAACTCAATTAAATAATAATATAACGATGTGTAGGAAACAACTAATATATATGCAGACAGTTTAAGTAGTACTAATTATGTTCTAATTTTTTAAATCTATCATAATGAGCCTTTCTTCCCATTCTCAGAATGGAGGGCCACATGCAGGTTAATATTTATATTCAGTGTGTTTTATTATGTATTTAGGAAAATCAATGAAAGAAAGTATGAACTTACATGTCCACCGAGTTCACCATACAGCCAAACTCAATTTCAAATTCAAACAGGTATTTTTTTAATTGCTAATAATCCCACAGTACCGTACTAAACATTGCAGAGTATATTTTTAAAACGCTACATCCAAAGTCTGACGTTGCATTCTGTATGACTCTACCCGGTCTTTCACAATAACTACAATCTCTGAAAAAACATGCCTAAGAAAGTAATGTTTCAATATACAGAGAGGATATCAAAAGGGTTTTCTACTACTAAACTGGTTTAATATAGTACTTTGTATCTTCAAAGCACAGTGCTGTACTAACTATTAAAGCAGTTCAAAACATACCGCAGCTCACAAAAATATCCAGAATTCACAGAAGTAACAAGAATTACCATTTCTACTGCTGTTACAATTTGCTTTTTCATCAAACAGAGGGGTTATAAGTAACCCACCTCTGCATTGCTCTCAAGCTATTTCTCTCTCTACACCGCAAAGTGAATATTTGAACTCAAGAGAAATCAACAAAGATTCAGCTTAAAAGACTGCAAAAAAGAGTCAGACTCATGAGTTCAAAAGGGATTTAGATCCAGCATTTTGTATCAGCTCTTACACGGAAATTTCAGTTAACTTCTTGTTTTAACTTCTATTTAATACCAAAACTTGCTATATCGCCAAAAAGTCTTACCTACCATTTTGTCTTGGGGCACAAAATTCAACTGTTTACAGTAACTAGATAAATAACAGTAACAAAAGCATCAAGCAAATGTTTGTTTTAAATACTGTTATTAACAGACCAACCTTCTCTTTTGAGCTTCAGAGTCTCTCCTGGCTTGTTCTAAGGCCAGTTCTTCAGCTATTCTTTTCTTTAGTTCCTCATCATTAACTACAATTAAAAGAAAATTAAATGAAACGTTAACAGAACACAACATAGTCCTAATTACAGAAACAATCACATAATACAGTGCTCTATTTTATTTATTTTCTTTTTCCTGCGAAGCAGTTGGAATTTTAGCATACAACACTACAGAGCCTTTAAAAATTACTCTTATTAAACAACTTTTCAATTAGTGGAATATTTAAAAAATTAAAAACATACAGTGTATGTTAAATTAAATACGTTTTTCTTAAGCAATATGCCTTTATAAAGCTACATGGGGGAGGGGGGCTGAGATCTAAATAGTAAAGTCATAAAATGTTGATTTCTATTCCTATGGAACCAAGGGAAACATCTTCCTGTATAATGAATCAAGTATGTTCAGATGCATATTTTACCCAATAAAGCATTTACAACATCCTAGATATCCATACTTCTGGTTTCTATTGTTAGAAAAGGATTTCGCCTCAAATTCTCCCAATTTTGTTTAAACAAGCAGACACAGAAAGAGTATTTTCTGCATTTAGATTATGTCAGATGAATTAGTGGAAAGTCCAGTTAAGAACTGAAAAAGTAGGGAAGCAACTTCTTAAAGCGTACAAATAAACTTTTCCACACAAAAGGTAGACAAGTATAAGAGCCACCAAACCTACAAGCTTCAAAGACATCTATAAGATTACCAAACTCCATTCAATAAGGGTTTGAAACACAGAACAGGTCCATTCCCAACTCTCTTTGATATTCAAGGGCTCAGTCATGCAAGCTACTACACTGATAATCCTTCAATATTAATACTATCCACATCTGTAGGCAACGGCATACTTCTGAAAAATCTGACCTAAGGAGATCCCAAGTAGTTTGTCGCTACTTCCTTTGATAGGAGTTGTGGCAATAAAAGATATTTCAACAGACTTCCAGAAGGAACCATACTGAAAAGGTTGTTTCAACCTTAAAAAAAAAAAAAAACCACCACCACCACACACACAAAAAACTCTGGAGATAGTTTTATATGTTTTATCTCTAGCCGAATACAACTTGACACATACATAGCAGGAATTAAAGAAAAAAAAAAAATTAAAATACCCAGTCATCTAGTAAGAAAGAGCAACATTTTCATTCAGGAAAATGTAGTAGCTTGGCAATCAAAAGTTATGCTGACTTCAGTAGAACAGCTGTTAACTTTGCATAAAATGTTGATTTGTAGCAGTCAATAAGTGTGTGTGTGTTCCTACAGGAGGAAAAGAAAACAACTATAAAGTACAGCTGTAGAAAGAGATTAAAAATCAAGTAATTATTTCCAGGTTTATTCCAATATAAATCCTCATCTAGACCTGCCTGTCTGCAATAAAGGTATACCTACACCAGCTGAGCTGTACTTCTGCGACTCTGCAATACTCCAGTATTCCAGCACAGGCATTCAGATAATGCCTTTATTTATATAAAGCATCTGGCTCAGATTCCACTCTATGGAACCACGAGGCTAAAAGGCACGTAATCTCAGTCCAAAATGCCTATCACTTGAGCATAATATAGATGTTAAATCCAAGAAGGTGATACGATCCCCTTACCTGCCCCCAGAAGCAGTAACAAAACCACTTACTTAGGTAGCTAAAAACCAGAGAACTACATTTTCAGGCAATATAAGACATGAAGCAACTGCGAGACAACAAGGAGTCTCCTTAGAGGTTGCATTTATATTAAGTATTTATGCATACAGATAGTATTCAACAACTGTTAGCGGTCAGAAACTTGTGGAGATACGGGGGCAGACGGGGAAAAGTCACTAGCCTCCTTTTTCATAGTGAGTCAATAGTCACAGAATCTGCCCAGAAAGTGGAACATCTGGAATTCAGATCCTCCTAAGATGGACCAGTTTGAGTCCACATATCACACATACTCCAGCAAAGTGCTCTAAACATCAAGCTACCATCTAATTTAAGCAGATACACCTTTTTTTTTTTCTTCTCCTGGACAAACAAATATAAAGTGCCTTAGAGGGTGTCTAGTGATTAAAAGACAAAACCGAGACAGCCTCCAATTGTAGTACCCCCTTTGTGGAATCAGTTATTTGCTTTACATTAGGCAGCAATCAGATTTTAAAAAATAGACACACACAAAAAAGCCAGTGACAAATAGCCATGTATCTCAGTGACCTCGTCTCCAGGAGTTGGCTTTATCTGCAAATATTATCCAACATCATTAGGCTGTGTTACCATTACAGTTAACAGAGTCCAGTGTGCAATTCTACTCATCCTGAAGTAGATTTATAAAATCATGAATTTTATGAATGCATGAAGCAGCTTCATCAACTATATGGGAGTCCTGGCCACCTAATTCATTTATAAGCATCTTAAGTAAAGCGGAATGAATCAATATCCATCCTGCCAGATGCAGCAAATGCTTAGATGACAGAAACAGTTGTGCTGGGGAAAAGTGGTGGGACACTTGTGAAAGGCAAGTGAGACTCCAGCCTAAAAATATATTAACATACATGACAATTCAAAAGTAAATATGAATCTTGTAACAGATTACTATCACAAACCCTGGATGAAACGGCAAAACCCCATTTTATTGGGCCTATCTCTACTGGCAGTGCTCTACTATTTTCTCCTCTGAGGCTATATGAGGATACTGTCCGTCCAAGAAGATATCGAGTTGTTACAGCACACCGATATTTCAAACATTTCCAAACAAAGATCAGCCAGTCACAGTGAACTGTATTGCCAGAAGAGAAAAAAGTTAAGCAAAATATCAGGCAATCACAAGGATCCTGCTTCTGTACTGCAGCACACATTAATCTACCCCACACATCAGTAAACATCACAAGCCAAAATGACAGCAGTTAAGGTTCTGCATTTGTACACTTGGAAATGATTAAGCTGTCATAAAAGCAAAGAATTTATTTCACATCACAGCTACCTTTTCACAGAACAAACTGAAAACCCAAGATCAAGTGTTTCTCACTGCAGCTCTGCTCAACCCAGGTATATCAATATTTCATGTCCTTTTAATACTGGACCTAAGAATACACAAAACTTAGCATAGGTATATTGTTCACCAGCATCTACATCATGAAGTTTATTGTTCTGGTGTGCAAAAATGAGTACAAGAACTCTAACAGACCATAGAACGGTTTTTTAAGTCGTAATGAGAAAAGATTCAGGCATCAGCCAATAAAGACATTTGACCTTAACAATCAATTAGGTTACCCATCGATCAGCCAAATACTAATAGGGAATAAAAGTGGAGCTATAGATCATTCAATAGAATTATTGTAAGACATAATTAGGTAGCTCCCAAATGGGAACTTTATGATGTTTCACTAAAAAATTGCAGTTCTACAAGTAGGAGGGATTTGTTCTAGGGGAAGAAGCATTTAAAAAGAGAAAAGTTTATGTATTAGAAAGAGGAACAGGAACAAAAAAAAAAAAAGGAACTGTTTCTAGATAAAAGCAATAATATTTCTCTCCAATGGCAATCTCTGCTCAGACTATAGGGCACTGAAACCAGACAGCTGACCGTTAAACTATCAAAGAATATTAGAACCTGGTAGGTGCAAGACTGCTAAAATAAGCACGATCCAGAGACAGTAAGTATACAGCTGCTGCCAAAAATTACGTAGCCATTCCCACCATGACCCTCTTTACTATTTTAAGTTCTTCAGGATACTGAAATCAGTGTCAACTTCATAGTAAGTGCACCCCAGAACAGACAAATTTGGAAGATTTTCAGGCAAGTACATTTAGGAAGGTCACACTTGCATCTTGGCGCTTTCTTATGCTCCTACAAGAGCATAAAATGAATGCAGCTCCACCATTTCCCAAGTCTGAATGTGCTAATGCACAGCTTGCATCACGGGACAATTTAGATAGATGGTGAGTAATGGGAACCATACTCAAAAAGCCATAGTGCTATAGCCAGAAATAACTCTTCTCTGTCCTCTTAGCATGTGAAGGGTGGATGCTGATAGATGTCTGATAAGCAGTATTCTCTTCGGGATAATGCAAAAGGAGTACCACCAGCTGCATTGCCAATGGGCTCATTACCATGCTCAGATCTAGCAGCAGGTTGCACAACACTTGAGAGTGACCAAACTGCTCCGCGTAACACCACCGCAGACACAGAATACCACTAGGTGATAAAAACCACAAAGCTTTTGCCTGGATCTTAGCAGACCAAGCAGTGACTGTCAATGGACAAGGACATTTCCCCATTTTGATGGCCTCCAGGATGCAGCAGTCTGATGTTTCTTATACATCAGATACTTAACGTGCGCTTCCCCCTGAAACTTCAAAGGTCACCCACTAGCAATACTGGAGCAAAGCCAAAGCTTCACACGATGACAACAATTCTTGAGAAGCAATCAGGAATTTTATCTCCGAGGTCTACCATAGGTTGGTGTGTAAGGGTATATGCAACTCAGCTAGTCATAATATTTTTCTCCAACTCCTATTCCCTTGCTAGGCACAAGATCTAAATCCATACCTTTTTCCTCTCACTCTAAAGCAGCTGCCTCACAGAAAAAAAAACCATACAGCACAATACTAAGATTACAGCAAGGCAGCGGCACCCAAAGCTGCAAACAACACACATTAGGTAAAGCAGGCACCTGCAGCCTCAAAAAGGTTAGCCTGAGAAATCAGGAATAGAATATGGAAAAATTAATCACATAGCCTCTAGCCTGCAGAGCTGGGAATATGCCCATTAGTCTTGCATTTTCAAAAAAATCATTAATGGAAACAGCATTTATTATCAGGCACCTTAACTAAATCCCCTTGAAAGGGCAGGTGCATTAAGTTATTAATGAAGAGACACTTCAGTTTGATACAATCAAACATCTTTTAGAAAATACTTAGCTAAATAAGTCAGAGAATGAATTTAACGGGGAAAAAAAGGAAACAAACCAGTTCTACTTTTCCTTTTCATAAAAAAAAAATTAAAAAATAAAAATATGTCCAGTGAACAGGACATCCTTCAGAAAGTAACTTCTCAAAGGCCAGAACAGAATCCTACAGACGTCCTCCAGGCCATTTGACCATCTTCCTTAAAGAGATAAAAATTTGCTTTCACAAAAAATACTTTCAAGGACAGAAATACCACAGCCCCTCTGGGCAACATGTTTCAATGCCTGACTGCCCTGATGGCAGAAAGGCTTTTCCTTACAGGTCAAAAGCACTCCCAGTTTCAACGTACGCCTCTTGTTTATTGTCTTCCTGCAGTGCACCACCATGAAGAGACTGGTTCGGCCTTCTCAGTAACTTCCTTGCTGGAAGGGTACTTCCAACAGGTCCAGGTCCCTCAGCCTCTCCTCTTGAGTTTCAGGCCACCACTCCTTCGCTCATGGAGCTCTGCAATGCGTTTGGGGCTACGCTGGCTACTTCTGCCTTCAAATAAACAAGTCACACGGAAGGACAACCCATGTCATTGAAATTAAGTACATGGCTTGGGTGCAATCCAGAGGACGAACGTAGGGGTAAGATACACAAAACCAGAATGCACGATCTTCAAATTAGTGTCTGAACGCATCAATAAAGACAGCAAACAAGAAGCTACATACGTGATTCGGTTCATCTTTTACATCAGCACTCAGTAGAGGCTGTTGGCAAGTGTAGTTATAAAATGAGCGGTAAATTACTGTCATGGATTAGAAACAGGCCAAGACAAAACAGAGGCCAGAAAGCACTAGGAATGGGAAAGTTGAACAGAGACTTTAAACTCTGCACATAAATCGTCTAAAATAAATTTAATCAAGACTTTGTAAGACTGGAAAACTTTAAAAGGGAGAAAATAAGGCCAAGCAAGCTGAGCAGTACAATGGTATACAAATGCAGTTTTGAAAAATGAATAGTCACATACACTGGAAAGCATAATGCAATTTTATCTCACATTTTGCTTGGCTTTTAAATCAACCATAATCACATGTAAGTCCTGAGTACGGGACAAAGAAAATTTCTTTAACGGCCAGCTGGGCATGAAAGGGAAGAAGGTAGAAGGGGAAGAGAAGGTCCAACATAAGTATAGAATATGTAAGGAATGAGAGAGAAAGAATATGAAAAACAGATGTAAGATAAAGCACCTCCACACCACCTGAAGCACAGTGTTTTGTCAGTCTTTCCACTAAAGAGTTAAAGCCAAGGATAAGCTTTGCTGAGATCCATTTCAGTTCCACCAAAATTTATGGGCTTAATACAATAATCACTCGGAAAGTTCTCCAAACTATTTGGTCCAATAACTTACGTTAACATTTTAAGGCAAAGGGGAAACATTGGAAAATGTAGTCTTTGAAACAAAGGACAGAAAAAGTGAGAGGCTTTAGGGTTGGCGGGTTTTTTTGCATCTGAAGCACTAACATCGACAGTTTCTCACAGATCTGCATTGCACGTTTCTCTGTCCCCCCACATTAAGTCAAGCTGATCGCTCGTCTCCCTACAACACTGTATTCCTTGAGCACTTCAAAAAGGCATTTGTCATATTGTCTCTCTTCTACCCAGCCCTTGATTTACCAAAACCTATGGAAATATCAGGGCCTTGAGTCTTTCAGCCCTCCTTAGTTAGATTTGGCTGAAATCATTTAATAAATTCAGAAGTTATCAGAAGGCAACTGGCGAAGGTATGGCACTATCACACAACTTTTCCTTTGGGAAAGCACATAGAAATAATGGAAAGAAAACCTGAAATGGTTCAACACAGAGAAGAGACAAGGTACAGAATATATAATGTAAAATAGGCAGCTCTGGGATATATTTATTCCTCCATCACACATTGTTAAAAAGGCTCACAATGAAGCTGATAGGGCAGCATGTGAAAGATTGTTATTTTTGTAATTTTTTTATAATACTGGAAATGCACAGTGAACAATACATTGTTAAACTCTTTTTGCTGAAGCAAATACCAAGTAAAACCAAGGAGGGCAGGGGGAAGAATAAAGAACACCAACAGGCTGCATAATATCCCAAGCGAAGTTGCAGAAAATGCCTTCAAAGTATGTACCAACCAGAAACATGAACACTTCTTTTTTGCTGGAAAAACTATTTCACAATTACTTACTGCAGAATTTCTTGTGTTCACCTCTGTAGTATCTGGTATTGACAAGAGAGCATCAGGGCATTCAAACCATCGATCTGATCCAACAAGGCAGTTCTCACGTCCCTGTGCCCATTAAGTATGAACATTAACCAGCTCACTTGGGACAACGTACCTTAGGGCTGTCTTCAAACCCATCATCTGTCTCAGTAGCTGGCAGGGCAACTGCAGCTTTGTAGACATTAAAGTTAATGAAGATGTCACAAGGAAAATTCCTAACTGCGCATTAACCGTCATAAATATTGAATCAGAAAGCATACGTCGGCAACTTGGTACCTCCACAACACCAAGCTGAGGGCTTATAAACACATTATGGGTCTTCCACAATTAAAATGCTTTTCCCACCCACTTTCCAATTTAAGATGCATAATACACAATTATTATAATATGCAAATACCCTCAATTAATTCTTTCTATTTAGTAAACACTCCAGTTTGGTCCACATCTAAACTCCATGCATCACATTAAAAAAAAAAAAAAAAAAATCAATATCATCAGCAGCCATTTCAGTTGAACAGCAGAGAAAAGACAAAATATCAAATCCACTAATCTTAATTTAGAAAGAGTATCCAACTATATAAATGACAGGCAGTCAAGTAGCATACAATAATTTCCACTAGAACAGGAAAAAAAAAAACACAAGTATATACTTTGTTATTCAATTAAACAAGAAAATATTGTTACCTTTCCTGACATTCTCAAAGTTGTCTCAAGCAGCTAACCAGGAAACAAAATTTGTCTCATCCCTGAAACAGGTTACTTGAGGTCCAGGTTAAAGTGCACTGGTAAATCAATGTGAGATGGTCCATCAACATCTACCCATGCTGTGAGCTGTCTGTGCATACGTAGAAGCTTCAACTCATCAGAGCTGTCAATCACATAACTCTTATAAGCATAAAATTCACTGGTAGAATTATGTACTTTAGTTTGCTTTGGATATCTGTAACACTGTCAAGAAACTCTTACCCTGGACTCCTAAAAACATGAGTTTTTAAGAAAGCTACATAAATATTCATTGCACACTGAAGAAAATAGTAAGAATTCTAGTTTTGAAATCAAACTGTATAATTTCAACTTCAATTAAAGCTGTAGCAAATGTAATTAGTGTGCTTAAATTAGGTGGTAAGTCAACAACACCATTAAATATATTCTTCCTTTTTTAATTATTATTTTTCAAAGAGCCTCGATTTGCTGGTAGCAGCATACAAGAGGAAACAAGGAAGTGTTGTAACTGTTAGTACATCAGTATTCCTGGCACACGACATTTTTCGAAAAATTTAATGGTTTTCAAACTGTGTTGTACCTGGTCTTTAACCCTATAAATAGTTCAACCCTATAAACGGCCTTACACTCAATGGAAAAAAATCAAGTGCCATCCCTTCATTCCACCAGCACTAAAGAAAAAACTCCAGAAATAAGTTACTTGCTTTAAAGACCAAAGTATCTGTTTCTCTCAACAACAAAGGAATCCCTTAGAGACCCTCAGGAAGTCTACTGGTATATGTACAAGTGAATTATCAGAAACAAACATCTACGTGTGCCAGAACAGTTGCTTTCATGAGTGACCTTATTACCCATTTCCCAAATTTCTTTATTATAAGCCATGGATCAAGGCATGGTCAGCATTTAAACTGTTCAGTTTTGTGTTTGTTTGTTTGGGTTTTTTTAATTAAGTTTTATTTTCAGACTCATACAAATTTAACTACCAATACATACGGCAACTCCTCCATTTAAATTCACAATTACAGGCACTTCCTACAATCATGGATTCAGTACAAACACAAAGCACGCCTCCAAGGACAGAAATTTGTATTAACTGTTAAATACTGGTAATGTGCAGCAATACTTAAAGAAGCTCATAGGATAATTAAATAGGAAAAAAATGAAATTAAGTGTGCATAATTTAAATATATTTAATATTTTTTTTCCAAAGGCGCTCTTGCATATATTACATTATCTATTTTACAACGTAGATGTGGATAACTATCAATTTATACTAATTTAAATTAGAAACAAGATGGTGTGTGATCTAGAAATAACAAAGCAAAGTTAGTTCATATTATATTTGGAACATTCTCTTTTCAGTATCCCATTATTATTGTAACATTAGCAGTAAATCCCAAGAGGGATTATGATAGGGACCGGAAAAAACAGAGGAGGGCAGGATTACAAGGTTTTCCCCTGCGATTCTTTGAATTGGGTTCTATCTGCCTGTGTGTAACAGCTATATTTAACAAGAATAACTCGTTTCTGAGATTCACACCTAAATGAGAAAAGCAGAGAAGAATTTACATTACTCCCTAACATGTCCAAGGTTACATTCTAATAAGCTAACAGAAAAATCAAGTAAACAGAAATGGATGTATACGATCCATAGAAAGACAGAAAACACAAAATCCCAAGGTTAAACTTAGAATTAGATCTTTTAATCACTACACAAAGGAGAAATGGAGTATAGGAGAACGAAGCGGTAGGAGTCAAGCAGTAAGGACACATGAGCGAAGCTCTCTACAGAACCAGGCCATCCTGCTGCACCAAAGAGCCTGCCTAGCCAGCCCGTCCAGCCACCGATGGCTTAACAATAAATGTGTGAGCTCCTCCGCTACAAAATCCTTATGCAATACTCATTCTGGACTTTCATATCACCCGGAAAACACACCAACCTCTCCCTCGTTTATGCTAAGCTCAGACGATCAGCCCTGAATGGCAGGCAGGGAGAGATGTCCTGGAGTCACGACAATTGCGGTGGCAGAATAGACAGAAGTTCTCATCACAAATTTAAAATTGTATATTTGTGTGATTCTTCCATCAGACTTCATGATTATTCAGAAAAAATGGTACAGGAATTTTAATGCAGCATAGTGAATCCTCAAAAATCTGTCAAGAATTTTCTTCCAGAAACTGGAATTCATTACAAAAAAATATGCATGTTTGCCACAGAAGAAAGAATCTGTCTTAGAGGACTTAAGTTAGTTATAACAGGCAACAGATCCAGGGAAGCACTGCAAGAGAAGAAATATGAAATACAGGCAATATATCTTGAAACATGTGACAGCTAATAAAATAAGTCATTTACCGCCACTAAGTGGACTGGGTTAAAGAAGCCAGTTAACATAAAAATGTACCTAATTTTTATTTTCTCTAGGATTTTTTTTGCTGTGCCAGCAACATGACTATGTGAAGCTCTACTGTAACTTTCAAAATTGTTCTCAATGTCCTTACAAGGCTGTAAATCATTTCAATCAAATTTTCTTAATAACCCATCCTTCTCACCCACCTCCATAATATAAATGTGTGTATGTGTGTATATATATATATGAATGAAATAACTTATTCCAGCAGCTATTTAGCCATAAGTCATTTTGCTGTCCTGTACATTTTAAATAATTTTTAAAAAGTTACGATGAAACATAAGTATCACATACCTTTACAAGACTATCACTGGCAGAATAACCTTAGATTCAAAACAACAGTTGAACGACTTGCCGTTTCAGCTGTCTGTGCTAATAACTCCTGCTGTACATACACTGTAAGGCTTTTCTTGTTGAATACAATGGATAAAAGCATCAAGATTCCGTAATTCAACATTTTAAAAAACAATCACATTGTAAGTGATGATGGGAAGGATTTTATGATTCTGCATTCAACAGGACTAAGCATGCAGTGTTCTTTCAGGACAATTTAAGTTGTCTAGATTCTGATCTTTGTAGTTCATAAGTTTATTGTAAAGTTATTTTATCTGATAGTATGGGGAAATTTACTGGTATCCCTTTTATTTTCTTGGAAAAAATCATTTCTACATTCTTTCATCACATGTATTTCAATGAACATCTTCTACCACTACAGATGATTGCTATAATCATGTATTTCTACACATAATCACTAGATAAAAGGGTTTATAAACTAAAATATCGCTTTACTTTTACATTTAGAAGTCACTATTAATCGCAAAGAATTTCTAAGTGCTATTGCACAGGCCAGCACTCCCAAACAGGACTCTCTGTACTGTCAAGGCTACATAAATAGCGTATTTTGATATTCAATTCATCTGCTACCATCATCTTCAAAGAGGATTCTCCAGCTGTGATTGCACACTATCAGCAGCACTGAAAAGTCAATTTTACCCTATTACAGCTCTGGATTGCAGGAATAAGAAGATTCATAAAGCTGCTCATCACTCTGAATCAGAAAGGCCTCTGTTGAGCGTATTTTCACATACCTTTCCATTGGTGGGAATACAAGCACAGAGCAGCTACCTCTAGGCATTGAATTTTATCGTCCAATGTCCAATTGCTAACTGTTCGTGGGGCAGACGCCCTGCCTTTACATAAACGTGGTTCAAAGCATAGGGAACGGGCCTTGCTACCCAAAGAAGGTAAGTGAAGACTTCTAATGAGGGACTGAATGGGATGAGTTAACATGAATAGTTAAGAGGATAAAGAATAATGTTATTTTCTGGTATTGCGCATTCCACACACACAGCGCAAATGACTGTACACACTTACAAGGAATGACCCCCTCTCCTTTTTTTCCTTTTTTCCAGATAAATGTTTGCAAAGTACAAATTTCTATTCACCTAACTTTTCAATCTAAACTGAAATTTTGTGTTTCATTCACACTCAGATATTGGTAACTTTAAATGATCTTACCATGCCCTATGGTAGAGCCTGTCCTTTCATAGCAAACCAAGCTGAACAATCAATCAGGAGAAAGAGGGCAAGGCAAATAAACAAAGGAAGATAACCAAAGACTGGTATTTACTGGAGGATACAGCTTCATGAGAATGATGCTTCATCAGCCTTCTGACATTCAACTCCTTCACTACTGCTTACACTATTTCCAAAGCCAGCTGCATACTCACAGCTCTAAATGCCAAAGGAAATTCTCCCTCTGCTTTGTGAAATTAAAAACCAACAGTATTTTCCTTCCCATGAGCAACTAAATTAATGATAACCTGGCTTCTTGTGGATTTAGGTTCTATTCCTCTTACATACACAATAACCCTACCTTCTCTCACATCACCGTACTATTTGAACAAAGAAGGTGAATTTTATGGCTGGCCCAGAGTTAAGCACACAGTGACTGCCCACCAGCACACTTGTATTGACTGATCAGTAGCATAACATACTATAGGAGAGTTTTGCCTACCTGTCCTGTAGCGAGGCGTAACTCGCAGGTCTCCCAGCCTCCTGGGCGGTCACGCAGTAGGTAATGCTGCAAAACTGTGGTTCCAAGTCACCACCCTGTACTAATACCATCACACACCAAAACCTGCATCCATTACTCATTTGCAACTACTCTGTTACTTACAAGGTATCACAAGACACGTCAAATTTAAGAAACTACCTTGGAATTTTTCTAAAGAGGGCAACAACTGCTTGCTTGTCCTATCCCACTGCTGTTCTCAAAGAATGGTGACTTTCTGCACCCAGTTCCTTCGCTTCAGCTGCTGAATTTCAAATGCCCGTGAGAGCCAAGCATCAGAAAGCATGCCAAGAACAGCAGCATAACCACCAGCTCCAGGGTCTTCCAAAACCTCTGGCCTATTTGCATGCACTGCCCCAAAGCATCTCCCCCCCTCATATAGACCCAAGCTCTTCCAAATCCTGCAGGCTCATTGAAGTACAGATTTTTCCACAGTCTTATGACCCTCCAGGATTCTCCTGGCTCTGCCTTTCTACAGTTGGACTGGATGATCTTAAGGGTCTTTTCCAACCTAAACGATCTTATGATTCCACATGCACCAGGTACAGCTGTAGCAGCTCTTGCTACAAGTCTCCACATACCATCATCTCCTCCAACCTCAATCCTACCATCAAACCATCTTTTCTCTCTCACCAGTAACGGTCTGAATTTTTTCCAATCAGGGGGACTCAGCAAGAGGTACCATTCCCTTCCTGGTCAAGGAGATCAGCTCTTTTGAAGGGAAACAACTGGTGAAGAAATTCAGTAAGAAGGAGGATGGAAAGATGAATGCAGAAATTTCAAAGCACCGATAAGGTGGAAGGGGAAGGATATGGGATTCAGAGAGGCAAATCTACAATTAAACTAGGAAAAGACAATAATGAAGGAAAAAGAATATGCACAATAATGATGGAAAAGGTAGGGTAAGAGAGATGTTCGTAACCATTCTGCAGCAGATCCACATCCAGTAAGGAGCTTCCCCCATCTGTCCTAAACTCACCCTTTTGAGGAGATTTCTAGGACTGCAACAAAAGTCTCAATGTTCAAATAAAGCCACAACAGGCATTCCAGGATATTATTTTCACTTTGCAAATCAGTTCAACAGTACGAAGATAAGCTATGACACACAACGCTGGTCAACAATCATATCAGAAAACACGGCAATAGTACCTTCAACAGTACGAAGATAAGCTATGACACATAACGCTGGTCAACAATCATATCAGGAAACACAGCAATAGTACCACTGTCATTAATCTATTTGCAAGTTTTCAGAAAACATGTAAATAAATTAATTATCCTTGAGGAATTTACCTCTCTGACGAGTTTGGATAAAACTGGCTAATAACTTCAAAAGTTATTCTGGGAAAGAGGGAGACAAAAACAAATTATATAGGAGACTAACTTCAAAAGTTATTCTGGGAAAGAGGGAAGATAAAAACAAATTATATAGGAGACCGTAATGCAATGATACTGTGAAAAAACAAGCAGTGAAAGTGTCTTTACAGGTAAAGGTTAATGAAAGAAAAGAAAAAAAGTGTTTCACCCAAAGATAACACTCATTAATACATCTGCTGATCCCATTAACCAGATTTCTTAGTGGTTGGAGTTGCACGGAAAGATAAATCAAGATGCCAAATTTCTACATTGTACATTTAAAGCAATCTAACAACTTCACACTAAATTTTAAAGGGAGTAAAAATTTTTCCAGTAGAAGCTGAATGTTCAGCCAAAAAAAGTCTAACCATCTCCATATCAAGTCCTAATTTTATTTATCGATGACATGGGCACTGAAACTCTGCACAAAGTCTGAAAGCAATCACTTCACCTAAAATTAGGTGCAAAGAAGCCGGCAGTGACAAATAAGTGGATCTTTAACAGCTGTTGTGGTGCACTCAAATCGAATCTCCTGTTCATTCATTCAAGTTATAACAACAGGCTGATACATGGATGTTTTGTACCAGTGCAGAGAAAACAGTAATTCCAGAATTTGTTTATTCAGCTCAGATGCAAACTGCAGCACATTCAGTCTCATCACTGCTGACTCGAGAAGGATGCAAGAAAAAGAATTTAAACAGCATTTGTAACAAGGTCCTGTAAATGAGAATCATTGACTTAGAAGAGAAACCTGTAAGTACGTGTTTATTTTAGAGAATAATCTGAAAGTCAAGCTTTAGTAAATATATGAAGTGCACTTTTTCTTTCAGTAAAACATTTTCTCCTCTCTTCTGCAAATGACAGAGCAGATTAAAAGAAGCCAGCGTGTTCAGCAATCTCTTCAACAGACAGCCTGGCACAGAAACAGAAGATTGGTCCTCAGTCAAAACTTAGTTGACAAAGTGATGTGATATCCAGTGCTACTTCTCCAAAAGTTACAGTTTCCTTAGGTTTCTGATTAGCATTGAAGTTACTCTTCTATATAATCACTGCCTGTATTAATTCTTTCTACCAATTTCTGCACATACTACTTTTTCTCCTTAAATTTCATAATACTCAGTGCCATCTCACTCTGTTGAGAAATGTCACTTAGTAACATCAGGGATAATTGAGTCCCTTCTCTCATGATAAACTACCGCCTCCTCGCCAAAATGAGAAGAAAAAAAAAAAAAAAAGTCAAGCATCTTGGATAAATCACTCATCTCAACACTTTCTGTATAAACCTCCAGAGATTAAGGAGAAATGGAAGTCTTTCACTGGATGGGATGAACCACCATATCTCACCCCTAGTCTACACGACTAGCTTAGATTAGATGCTTATTTTTCAGATGATTAACGTTAGGTGAAATCAAACACAGTTAATGAAGCTAAAAATGAGAATCAGATAAACTGGCTTCACAAAGCATCGTCAGAGATACATAACACATCTTGCAAGCAAAGGGAAGAAAGAATGTCCTTCCTCTATTTTTTAAGTTTAGATTTCAAAAAACAGGTAGTAGTATCTGAAAACTGCAATTTTCAGTCTGGTCTTCTCCAAAACTTTCATAATCTGTCTTAACATGTGATCATTGAAAAATCAAGGAGTTCAGTACACATGCAAACCAGTGGGGAAAAAAAAAATTGTAGCAGTAGCTGAAACTGCATACTGTTCCCTCGAGGCCGAAGAAAAGAAGTCTCTAAGTGGTTACCTCCTGTTTAACTAAAAAACAACTAGCACAAAGCTTTCAAGATGAAGCACTATACAACATACTTAACCTGCCTGATCTGACAAGTGATGAAGAGTTTTACTAACACTTTGCTGCAGCCTGAAGATGAAAGACTAAAACAAAGCTTTTCTTTTCATCTTAATGCGATAAATCATACATTTAAAGTATTCTTTAATATCACACCGAAGATTCTCTAACTGGTAAATAAACTGTGATGGAAAGAAAAGTAGCACTTACTATTAAAACCACAAGGTTTTCTTATTTGGAAGTCTGTTTGTCCCGCTGAAGTAATGCTACACCTAACAAGTGGTATTTTTAAATAATACTGAGAAAAAAAATGCACTTAAAACCCCCTCCTACTTCATGTCAGTGGAGAGATAATGTGGATAAGAATATATTGTCCTATAAAACCAGAGAGGATGCTATATAGCAGCATGACAATTTCGACTAATAATAGTGAAAGTAAACAGTTCTAATTTAGTCATTGGTTTTATTTCATTACAATTATCAATATTTTTGATTTTATTTTTTAAGATAGCAAAATCATTTCAACTGCTTCAAATTACTTCCATTCTAACAATCCTTAAATTAGATGCCCTTTTATCTTAGCCAGCTATCTGGTCTTTTTGACCTACAATCCCAGGAAGGTCTCTGAAGGACAAAGGAGAAATAGCCAGGTTTTATTCCAGTGCCCAGACACAGCACAGACGAGAGAAGTCAAAGGCTGACATTTCAGAGGAAATATTAAATAGTTTGATGCCTACTATTGGCAATCTTCAGCACATTTATCTCTCAATATGAACCAAGAACTTGAGCATGTGTGAATTCTGATTTCTGCAAGAACATACATAGGAGATTTCTAACAAGGACTGCAACAAATGTGTCCCAAACTGGCATCATCATCTGTCAACTTCTGATGCTAATGGATAATGTAATGAAATTTGGGGTGGGGGGAGATGGGGAAGGCAACATGTTGCCAGATAGCTTTTTATTTAATGCTAACATTAAAAAAAAAAAAAAAAAAAAAAAAAACCACCACCAACAAAAACCACCCAAAACAACAAAACCACAACAAAAAACCCACCAAAACTCAAAAATACCCCACCACACAGTCTTTCCACGAGTCTGCCTCATAAACATGTGATAAACTCTGGCTGCATTTTCAAAAAGTTCAGTCTAAGGCCAGGCTCTGACTGTCTACACTCTAAACTTTGCCAGGACTTAACTGCAAAACAATTCAGTCCTGAGAACTAGTAAAAGGCAATGGCACCAATTCCATGCATAAATGCATAACCATTTAGTCCTTAAAACTCCTTATTACATGCTGCTTTGCAAAAGGCTCCATGAACTGTGCACAATCTCTTTTTCCCAGGTTAATGTTTTTTTCTGTGTTTTTAGAGACAGTTTCCCTAGCTTTCTTGATTAAGCTCACTGTAACATTAGAAATTAACGTAAGAATCACATGCCAGCCACCAAGTTGTTTTTCAACATGATTTTCTGCTAACTACTGGAAGATTATGTTTAGCATGCACAAATCCTGTGCTTCCACATCAAAAAGCAGGCGGTTCTAACTTCTAACGCACCAGACGTTTCTAAGCAAATACTTTGGATATGCTTATTATACTAGCAATGACAAAGTTTGCTTTATACGTGTACCACACAACTACTCCAAAAGATTTTTAGAGCAAATGTCTGCCCTCAGTAAACCCTAATACAGCACATGCAGCCTTAAGCAGAATAGCATGAAATTTAATTTCGACAAATCCACTAGAGACCAAAAAGCACACAGTATGCGGTACATAAGAATTACCTGTTTCTACAAATGCATAGAAACAAAAATGACACTTCTAAATGAATGCCTATTGGAAGATAAATTCTGCCTATCTGCAAAAAACCACACACACAGAAAACCATTTGTAAAAGAAAAAACTAGAAAAGAAGCTGACTATCATCGCAATGAATCTGCCTCAGCCTGAGACCTAGTTACTTATGCACACGAGTAGGACAGGATCTGACACATTGAGAGCTCTTTCTTTAAATTTCATTTGGAATATCAAAAGTTCTCAATCAGTTGTAAAATGAGAACCTCTAAATAAATCAATCAAATGTGCCCCTAATATTTGACAATATTCATGGGATATATTGGTTTTCTCCCTGACCCTTATGTAGGGGGAAAAAAAACCAACAAACAAAACAAAAACCAACTGCAACTCAATCCCACAAGCTCTCAAAAACCTAATTCCTCCATTTGCAGAACCCTTGCAAACCTCAGAATTCATTTCTTTAGTTCCCTTTACAATACTGAATAACAACAAATAGCAGGAGGAGAAGGAGAGAAAAGGAATGGGAATCAATTACTGCAATTCTAGCCTTAATCGCCTTCCACACATGGACTCCTTTTCTTCATACAAAGTTGAACATGATCATTTCATTACAATGAAAGAAAGAAAGAGACCTCTTCTACATGTGGCCTGTCCTTCCAACTGCACAATCAGACTTCAACCAAATTTAATTCATATCAAACTCCCTGTTAACGTTAACACAAATGTCACTTCTTGGAGTATATTTAAGTGTATGTATTTCATGCAGTCCACTACTACACTGAGATATAAATAAGGTATTTCAAGGGGCTGGTTGGGTTGGGGTTTTTTAATTGCTATTACTAATTTACCTGTAAAAGTTCTTTTTTGTTTAGAAAAAAAAAGTTATTCCTTCATTGAACAGCATAAAATATTATTTCAGTATTAGAGAACAAAAAAATAATTCCAGTCTACAAAAGCTTGAGGATTGTTTCACCTAGCAACACTCTCCTTCTGAAGACACAGTCCAGACCGCTTGAGCCATGCCTGCGCTCTCCATCTCCATTCATTGCATGATCGGGCACTTTGACAGCCGGTGGTGAAGTTGCTTAAGCAGCTGATTCAGGAAAGAAAAACTTAACTTTGACATAATCTGCAAAGTTGTTCCAAAAGGCGGTTGTCACCAAAAAGGAAAAGCGACACTATTGTTCCTGTCTGTGCTCCTGCTTCCCTTCTCCGAATACATGAGGTTCAACCAAGACAGCTAAGCTGCTACAAAACTCCTCTTGTAGGGTGTTTCTAGATTGTTTACATCACTGGACACCAAGTTATTACAAGAACAGACATGATCAGACATGAGATCGTTAGAGGAGGTCAGTTGTAACATCAGACTACAGAAGTTCCAAAGCCTTTTGCCATTTGCTCTTGTTCTACTTTTCGACATTTGTTTAAAATGTCTGTTCTTCCACAGGATGTGTCAGCACTCGAAACACAATTAAAGCGGGCAGCCCAAAGGAGCGGTTTTGATGACATCTTAGTGACATCAGCGAAGAATCAAAACACTACTTTTGAATTGGACAAGTGTTGGGAATACAGTACGAGAGAGTACCCCAGGTACGTCCAGGCTTTTTCATTCACAGCTTAAAAAAATTTCTGTTCATAGTGAGACAAGGATTCGTAAGGTTCTAGATGTTCCTCTTATACAATTGCGTATCTTCTCCATATTCAACAATCCAAGTCTTTCAAGCAACTAAAGTAGGGCTTTAAAACAGACGTATAAGTTGCATTATCTGCTAGTTTTCCCTTCTAATTTCAGTACCACTTTACAAGGACATACCCAGCCACCTGAAAGGGTTCACAGAACACTTTGCATGTCACACTGACAGTGTAATTTATGCAATACTTACTTCATCTCCCATGCATAATTCTATCTTCCCTATACTCCTGCAATCCAGTGACATGAATGTCAGGCTCAACTAAAGATTTGCTGTTACAGTGACAGGATTAAAAGTTTGGCATCTTTAGCAGTCTAGTGAGTTAGCAGACGTTTCACCTTTTGATAATAAAATACTTCCATCAATAGTGAACCTTTAACCCAAAGAATATCAATATACACAACCAAAACCAAAGTTATCTCCAAGAAACTCAGTGACAGCTCAGTGGCAATATAGCAAGCCATAGGAGAGCAGGAGCGCACACCGCAGCATCACATATGCAAAAATAGCCGAGACTGCTTGATCAAATTTAGATCACGCATCAAAAAATATATACCCTGAGTAGACTATTGCCTGGGTGTTAGAAGCAACAATGTTCTGATGAAACTGCCCTTCCTCTACATGTCAATGTATCACACCACGTATCTACTTCCTTCAGCAAGAGCACCAGGATGAACCTTAAGCTAAACAAAACTCCCAAATATGCTTCGGAATGTATTCTTGCCATGACAGCTACATTAGAGGCTTCCAAGATTTTCAGACCAAAAATCTATCACAAGTCATCAGTATTTCTCGCAAATATCTCTGCATCCCTTTGACAAACTTTGTTTTATTTCCTCCCTCCTAGAGGTCAGAGGGAAATCAAACCAAAACCACAAGTATACTATTAAAAACAAACCCAATACTATTGTACAGGATGCAAATCACAGCCTTCCAGGCTACCACTGGTCCACAGACAAGCTCAGTTTGCTGACTGAGGATTCCTACTTGATTTATTTCACAGAAGTTTTCAGTACCAGTTAAGTTTAAAACCTCCTTCTGAAGAGTACCCACAGCTGTACCTACAGGAGGGCAAATAAATGCTACCAACTGGAGAGACCAGGCCCTCCTGGTTGATGCTGCAGGAAGAAAGATTGCAAATTCACGTCAGCTGCCAAAAGGAACTGCCCGAGATTTACAGGTGTCTCACAGCAAAGTAAACAGCAGGTAATCAACTCAGGCATTGCTAAAACTCTGGGGTTTTCCCTTTTCTAAAAGTAAGAGGAATTCTAAAAAATAAAATCACAGAAATGTCAGTTTACTTCATCTTTCAGTTTATGCAGAAAAAAAACCCTGTTGCAAAAAAAAGGTAGATGAAAACAATTAATGCATTAAAGGACATAGAACTAACGGGATTTATTTGCAGAGGATTCTTGCTTAACTGGTACAAATTTAGCCAAATTCTGTAAACTTCCAGATACTCATAAAAACTGAAAACACAAAACAATTCAAAGTTACAAGCAATAATGCAGAGCCTTCCACAACATTTATCATAAGGTATTCCAGTTTTATCTTTTTTTCATGCAGCAACTGACTATCCATAATTACTAGTACCATCAGTACATGATGCAGTTCTTGAAACAAAATAAGTTTAAAAAAAAAAAATCTTTCTAAAAGCCAGACAAGGAAAAAGGGCAATGACTCTGGTGTAAAAGTTCTCAGCCACATTCTCTCGGGTTGCACATTGCTGAAGACCAGTCCAGGTGGTCACAATGGTCCCTTCTCACGTTATAAAGATTAAAAATGCTCTGTTGCACTGAGCAAACTTATTTTCATACCCTACTGCCAAATCACAGGATCACAGAATCATTCAGGTTGGAAGGAGACTCAGGAAGTCATTTTGTCAAACTCTCTGCTCAAAGCAGGGTCAGCTTTGAGATCAGACCAGGTTGCTCAGGAGTTTATCCACTCACATCTTGAAAACCTCCAAGGATCGAGGCTGCACAGCCTTGCTGGGAAACCTCTTCCAATGCCTGACTGGTCTCATCATGACAAAGTTTTTCCCTGCTGCCAGGCTGAACCT
This sequence comes from Cariama cristata, assembly GCF_000690535.1. NCBI lineage: Eukaryota > Metazoa > Chordata > Aves > Cariamiformes > Cariamidae > Cariama > Cariama cristata. The sequence goes on along the minus strand of NW_009611007.1, from coordinate 6,594 downwards.
CTCCCACTTCAACATCCACTGTCTCTTGCCCTCATATGATGCATCACCACAAAGAACACGTTGGCAGCTTCTCAATAAGCCCCACAGGTATGGGAAGGCTGCTATCAGGCTTCCTCAAAACCTTCTCTACTTGACCTTGAACAAGCCAAGTTTCCTCAGCCTCTCCTCACAGGGAAGACACTCCAGCCCCTGACCTTAGCTGAACTTGTTCCAGCTCCTTTTCAGCAGAGTTAGTCCCCAGCCTGCACTACAGCAAGAGGTTGTTCCTTTCCTAGTGCAGGACTTTGCATTTGTCCTTGTTGGATTTTGTGAGCTTCCTCTTGGCTCATTCCTCCAGCCAGTCTAGGTCCCTCTGGATAGCAGCCCTGCCCTCAAACATACTGACTGCATGCCCCAAACTTATGGTCATCTGCACTGAAGAGCATGTACTCTTCCTCCTCCAGGACATTGACAAAGCTGTTAAACAGGACAAACACCTGCAGAACCCCACATGATACCAGCCTCCAGGCAGAGTAGGACCCATTAGCCACAACTCTCCGACCATGGCCATCCAACCAGTTTTTTTAACTCAACTTGTTGTCCAGTTATGCACACCGTGACATCCTAACATGGATACAAGAATATTGGGAGAGACAGCGCTGAACACCTCACTTGATAGGACAAGAGGAAACGGCCTCAAGTTGTGCCGGAGAGGTTCAGGTTGGATATTAGGAAGAACTTCTTCACTGTAAGAGTCGTTAGGCACTGGAACAGGTTCCCCAGGGAGGTGGTGGACTCACTATCCCTGGAGGTGTTCAAAAAACGTTTAGATGTGGTGCTTCAAGACATGGTTTATTGGGTTTAGTGGGCATGGTGGCGTTAGGTAGAAGGTTGGACTTGATGATCTTTGAGGTGTCTTCCAACCATAACAATTCTATGATTCAATGATCCTATGAAGTCGAAGTAGATGACACCTACTGCCCTCCCCTCTAGTCTTCACAAATCCACTCATTTTGTAGTCTCTACTTCTACCTCCTGCTGGCCTCATTTTTACACTGCAGCTCTAGCGCGAGCTCCCTGTTTGAGCAGACCAGCCTCCCAATATATCTATTAATTTTCCTGAGTACTGGAATGGACCATTCTTGCACGAGGAAGGACCTCACACCTTTCCTGAGCTTACCCCTTGCAGCTGCCATCTATGGGATCCCACCAACTAGCCCTCTTCATAAGCTGAAGTTTGCTCTCCTAAAGTTCAGTTAAATCCTGGTTGCATCTCCAACTAGAACCTAATTCTTCAAATACTCATTCCTGTACATCTCAACAATACTTTTTGTATGTTTGCGACTGAGCCAAGATACCCTGGGCCACTGAAATTCCACTAGAAGACACAGACACCAACACAACAGAGTAAACAATTAAAAGACATCATTCCACACAAATGAACAAAGCTAAGAAATACATTTTTCTCCACTGGAAACACGCAAGGACTAACCCAATTTCTGAAGAGGCATCAGCAGTGCTTGTTTTATTACAGACCTACACAATACATAGTACTTTACAACATGGGTCCTTTACCGATTTGTTTTCATAAGGACTCTATACTAAAAACAACAAATAACACAGTTGGGGGGAAAAAAAAAAAGACAGAACAATTCTCTGAGTCCTCAGTGTAATCTGTTTCTGCAAAGGGAAAAAAAATGGTTGGTTGAGATGCAGAGACTCTTGATAATTTAAGCATTTGGTCTTTTTTTTCCATAATAGACTATTAGCTTTCCAGATATCCACTAAGCTAAAATGAATTAAACCATTCCCTTTGTCCATTATGACTAAAGCTTTAGGTATAATACACACTCAGAAAAAAAAAAAAAACACAAAGTACTCGTTGTCTGACCAAATTACTTTTCATCAATATTGCTTTAGGAATTACAGACATACTGTAAAGATTTTACACTTGTTAAATATTTTAGTGCATTTAATATTACTCAGAAGCCAGAAAATGATCCAAGTAAGCTAGGATGCTTTAAGACGTAGTATTTAGATGTCAGATTTCATTTTAAGTGTACGTAATTTCATTTTCCAATCCCAAACTGAAGTCAATAAATTCATCATATATTGGCAAGCAACTAGATACATATTCTTTCATGTAACCTAACCCGTTATTCCTCCACCAAAAGCTATCACAGACTTGACTTAAAGAAAGGGCTGTTTTTAATAGCTCTAATGTTTCTCCTTCTAGACATGTTTTTTATTTTCATAGAAAATTGTTATTTGCCTAGAATACATAAAGATACAAATACAGGCTAACAAACTGTCAAGTTCAAAAGTTGCCCAGCTGGTAATCCAAAAGCCAGACCCAGCCTCCAACCAGCACCATCCTTGGATAACCCTTCAGAAGCAGCGAGCGATCCACTCTGTCAGAAAAACAAGTCACTGTCCCCAGACTCATAAACAGGACAGGAAGACCTGCCTGGAGAGAGGTTTTTCATTAACACTGCAAGAGGCTTTACCAAGAAACCAAGCCCCAGCACTGCTGCATCACAGAAGGAAGATCCCCAGATTTGGGATCCAGTCCCCACAGCCACCAACAGAGAGTAGGTCAATCTGAAGTGATCAGAGCACCAGCTTTGAAGCGAGAGCCCTTCCTGTAACGACACCTGATCAGACAAATGCAGACTCTGACAAGTTAGATGTAGCTACAAAATAAACAAATATGTTGCCTGTTTTTACAGCATCAAAGAAGTTCAATAGTTCGTAAATCTTCATCAAAAAACATTCAATGAAAGAGGAATGGATGGTATGGTAACATGTACTCAAGTATAATTTAAGCTTCTTAAAATGATTTGTATTTAGCAACTGAGGTATAACACCGATTATACTGTCCCAGGGAAATACAAGCACTTCACCTAAATCACTAAATTTTAAAGAAAAAAATACATGTAAGGTTTCCCAAGCTTGTGAATGGTCAAGCGATTCATTAAGCCTTTAAATTAATAAATAAATAAATAAAATAGCACTATTTTCAACACACAGAGAGAAACAAAGTAAGGGATCAAGATACATACACAGTGAGAATCAGCAAAGAATTACTGAGGTATTACAGCCTTCATATCAAGTCACCACATCCCAAAGATCACAGATGGTTATTCACAAGACTACTTCCATAACTCAGGTTTAAGGATGAAAAATCAACAAGCACCATCATGAACGTAGGTAGGATGCGCAAATATTATTTCATGTGAATTTTTATCTAGAATAATTTCTTCACCACAGTAAAAGACATGTACATAATAAGAGGGCTGCTATTAAAAAAAAAAAAGAAAAAGAAGAAGGAAAACCGGATAATCTGGCAGTCCATGCATGAAACTACAGCCCTACTCCATTCAAACCTTACTTAAGCAAACATTAAATTCTAAGCAATTTTACTGGGCAAACTACATTTCACAAGCCAGGTATCAGTTCAAGTCATTTTTAGCACTGATATTTTCCCTGCCTTCACCATGCTACTGTCTTCCTATTCATAAACTGGAAAACCAAACCTCTAAAACAGCATCATCTGGGAGCCCCGATCTTTGTAAAATATCCTCCATTGGATTTGCCTGACATCATTAGATCCTTACATCTGACCTCTTCACCCCAGTACTCCCAGAGGGCAATTCATCTCATCCTGAAGTAGAATTCTTAAATAAGCCCTACAAATTGTCCTCCAAAATGTCTTTTTCTTTCTACTGACTACAGATACAGACAGCTGCACCACAGACACCTTCAATTAAGCAAGAGGAAACTAACTTTCTATGCCTCAGATGACAGAAAGATGCTACGTTGTGTTCATTCAAGTCTTGCTGCAAGGCCCACTACTGCCACAGGACTTGTTTTTAATCAGAGTGGTGAGTTTTGGTGGGATTTTTTGTAAGCATCAAGGCAAAAGACCCTTAGGGAATACTGATATCATTAATATTTCTGGAGCACTGATAAGAAGCCTTTCTTGAACCTTACAGGTTTCACACAGTCGACAAACATAAATCACACACTCCGATCTCTGCCATTCATTTTCACTCCTTCAGTAGCTACGCCGTCCTCAATGTGCTGAAGTATTTTAAATTAGAGTACAGGCTGCCTGCCATGAAGCCTGTTTGATGCATTTCAACAGGCCTCAATAATGAAATATAAAAAGTTAAGAAAGCCATCATTTTGAGCCATCAATCTGTATACACTGTATTTGACTTATTTCGACTATTCCATGATAGGAAAACGGCATATTATTCTTTTAATGTTTACTTAAGTGTATTTCAACAGAAGCTCACTATACCAAAATTAAATGTTGATTAAGTATGTAAGAATTTTCACTTCAGAACTCAATACATATTTGGAATGGACATCTGCTTTTTCTGTGTTTTGTTTTGATTTTTTTTTTAAAAAAAGTTTTTCACAATGGATAATAGCATAGAAAACCAAGTCTAACAAACAGTTGTGTTTTACACTTTAACTTCAGTCAAAAGAAAACAAAGAGTCATTTAACTCCTCTAAAAGCCTACGAACTACTTTCTTCTTCAAAGGAGACGAGCAAAAAAGGTAATGTCAAAAAATCATCTCTACGAAATGGCAATGAGTTCATTACAGTGCTCTGAAAGACATATTTGTTTTTCTTCCTCACATTAAAATACAGAAAAAACATGGGCGTACCTGCACCAGACGCTGATCGGTGCTGAGACTGCGATCTTCCACTGGGTGAAGAAGGTTCCTTCATACGATCAATGACACTGTCAGATAGCTGAAAAATATAACCCCCAACCCACAGTCAGACTGCATCTCCTCCTTCGTCCCCATTACTCCCCGGCCAAATGAAGTAAAACTTTAATAAAAAGAGCACAGAGCCCCAAAATAAGATATGATGGCTGCTAAAATTCTATCCACAATGCAAAATAAACTTTCTGTTTCCCCTTATTTGTGGCGTGAGCACTCATCTCTGAGTGCAAACAATTAGACTGAACAAGGTTATTTTGGGTCTCACTGAACATAAGAAACTGATATGACAAAATATAGGATACATGGAAGGGTAAAGGAAACAACACCCTTTGACACGTTGCTTGTAATTAATCAGCCTCTTTGCCTTTCTCGGTTATTTGGACAACAGTCAAATACCACCCCATGCAGGTGCAGAGCACTTAACCCAAGAGGAATTTCATCCTGTAAAGCCCTCAAAACACCTGTGCAACACAAGTGGTCACAGCAAGTGCAGTCAGCCACTAAGTTCATTCTAATGTTGACACATGCACACACAAAAATACTGTCACAAATTATGCAGAATCAAACTAAGAATAAGAGTAATGTCCAGTTTTAGATCTATTGTAGCCCATGGAAAAAACTAACAGAAGTTAAAGAAGTAATAACAGGAAAGCATGTTTTTTTATTTCCAGCTTACAACTTTCTATTGCTTCCCTCGAACACTAATTCTATCAAAACGCTGTTTTGACTGCCTCTAAGAATTAATTTTAATTAGCAAATTCTTTACTAAACCTACAGCATGATGTCTCTCACCAGCAGAAATCTGTTACAAAGATTTTGCTAAAATCTGTAATCTAATATACAAGTGTAAAATTTCTTCAGCATAAGATTTCTTAACCCAGTCCTTAAAACTCTAAACTTAACTTCACACAGTTAGTTTTACATATGTAAACAGTTATGCATATCCCACTTTTGAATGCTCTATTGACTAACATTATTTATTTACTGAAGCTGCATTTTCCTAGTACTAATGATATCATTCAGTTTTTATTCCCAGTTTTTCAAGATCTGGGATATTGAGAGAAATTCCAACAGTCCTTCCCAGTATTTAAGTATGGTTCAGAGCAGATGAACTCTGCTGTGAACACTTACATTGCTGTCACCTATTTGCTGGAGGCCATTAAATTACCAGAACTGAAAAATATTAGTATGCTGACAAAGACAGTAGTTACTATCATGGTTCATTCTGCAACACTTCTCCCTGTGAGCAGCAATGAAAGGTAACTTATTATCACTCCTGGTATGAACTACACAGTGTTTTCCATTGAAAAAAATTCTAAGCTGGAAGATTTCTCAAAGTGTCTTGTGTCACAAGCTATCTTCTGGTCTATTATAGGGAAGCACATGCCATAAATAGTGAAAGAATGGGAATGCTTCTGTAGGTACGCAGGAAGTCGGATACACAGCATGTAAGAGAGCAGAATATGGGAAAGGGAGGAGCTCTCGCACGTAGAGGTCAGGGAAAGTGAAAACAAGCTCTACAAGTTACACATCTCTCCTACAACCTTTCTGCCACCCGTCTTCGGTAACCAGGCTGAGGGCAAGGCTTCCCGACGACAGCTCCCTACTCACGCCGTGCTTCTTGTCACGACAGACGCCTCTAGACCGCACCTGAGCACCACGGCTCTCGCCGCTCCCCTGAAAGACCCCAAGTGAAAAAGCGGGAGCGGGAAAGGGGTGGAGGTCACCGCGGGAGAGGGGCTGGAAACGGAGGAGGGCAACCGCGAGGCGTGAGGGGACGAAGCTGCAGGGACAGAGGCAGGAACCAGCAGCGCTGAGGCAGAAAAGGACGAGAGAGGGACCGGGCCGGGCCGAGCTCCGGGCAGACCGGGG
>NW_009611006.1:44767-45976 GCF_000690535.1 Cariama cristata | reverse complement strand
TATATATATATATATATATATGTACACACTTTGGAAAATAATTAAAATTATTTTTTCATAGAGAATGCCAAATGCACCATTAGAAGTAGGCAATGAAAATACAAATTACAAAATATTTTTGCTGTGCAATATGGCGATTTTGAATTTAAAAAGGGAGTATTTTTATTTGCCTTGTTAAGTAGCTGAAATCTGAGTTACAAGGGTTCATAAAACTTCCAAGGTATAATATGTCTCTGCATTTTCATATAGAAAGCTAAAAAAGTATTTTTATCACACTCCTGAATTGCCTAAATGTTCAAATTTAGTTTCTGTCAGCAGAATATTTTGTTAATTTTGGTTGGAACTTGAGCTGGACTTACAAATCCTGAGGGATTTACTTTGTCCAAAGAATCTTATTTTTCTTTCTTTGCATATCTGCAATTGTTATTATGATGATGTTTGATGAATTTTCATAGACTAACACAGGCCTGGATGAGTGTGTCAGAGAGGAAGTGACAAGATGTTTTTCCTTTGCACCCGATCAATTGAAGCAATTACCTGTAATTATGATGCTCAACCAAACGCAAAACAAACTTCAGTGACTCCCCTAGGTGAGGGTGGCTGCATATTCTTTGTTCTTTTCCAGCCTGATAGAAAAATAATCCCACTAGGAGTACACCTCTAAAGACACAGTAACTCAGCAATTTCTGGTTTGTTTTTGTTTTGTTTTGTGTTTGTTTTTTTTGGTTTTTTTTTTAATTATTATTTTGTTTGTCTATATAATTGTGTGGATCCAAGCACACAGGGAGATGAGAATGTTCCGTCTCTCGGTTAGGATTTTCTGGTCCCTGCTGGACCAGCGATGCCCTTTTGAAAGATACAAATTGATTGCACAGCATTTATTGTCCCGATGTCATGTGGGCTCACTTCTCAAAACCACAGAACATCTAGTTTCAGAAGCTTTGTCTAATCAAGTAATCAATATCCACTTTTATACAAGGACATCAGGCTTTGCTGTATAACTGAATTCTGTCCAGCTGATTAAAAGATGTTGTGCATCTAGGGTTTTTTTAGATAAACATTTGGCCAAACATGTAGTGGGGCTAGTGATATACAGAGTATCCCACCACAAAGATGGATCTTATCAGTTAATTTAATGCCACCGTTTTGGGTGTGAACAAAGAGACTATGTTCCTTGTACAGAGAGTCCTATCAGGAGACGATGAAGCT
>NW_009611006.1:27649-44736 GCF_000690535.1 Cariama cristata | reverse complement strand
CAGCAGGAAGATCCCAGAAGACTTCTCTATCTGGGTTGAGTCTGACTTAACCTTTTGCCACCAATATGGTGTTCAGGCCTCAGACTACAAGGTGAACACTAAATTTTGTTTTAGAGTGGTACCGAAGCTCAGCAGGGCTTCCCAAATGCTGTCATTATCTTGTTTGCTCTCAGTTTTGGTGTAGGGGATATGCAGACCCAAACCCTGAGAAGAAAGTTGTTAGCCCTGTATTTCAGCACAACAGGAAAATGCCCAACAACATGTCCATTTCAGGTGTTCAGCCTTTATCTTTAAAAGAACTTTAATACAGGTTTTGTAAGCAATTTCACAAAGTGAAATTTCCCAAGTGACAATGAGTTCAGTTGTGTGGAACCGCAGTTTTCCTGTAGTTTCTGGACTTTCAGATCTGACTCCCAGCACTCTGCTGCTTGCAGCGCAGGTGTAATTAGCAGGATGAGCAGATTGCTGTCCCCTCCGTGGCCTGGCCATGGGCAACAGCTGAGGTCCAGGGTCTGCCCAGGGACATCACCAGTATTTGCTGGGCGGGCGGGAAGCATCAGGCCTTGGGAGAAGAGATTCCAGATCAGGGTAGTTTGGTTGTGCTTACAGATCTCCTCTCCTCCTCCAACACAACGCTGTTTCCCAGACACTACCTCTGAACCCTGGTCATGGTCCTGACGCCCTGGTACATATAGATTTTTGTAAAATAAAAAAAATTGCATTTCTCCTTTTTTTGAATGAGGAATGACATTGAAATTTGATGTTGTAGACAGTGAGCGACCTGACTGATGCAAAGGAAGACATCATAACTTATAAACTGACTTGTTCCTAAAGATTGCATAAGATCTGCATAGGAAACGGTTACTTACATTTTCCCTGACTATCTTAAAAGAAATGAAATATTCCCTTATTAGGGATGTTATCTTTTTATACATGATTTTTATTAACGTAGATACTTTATTGATGTGAGTATTAACTTACAGTATATAGTTAAATATTAGGAATATATAGTGAGAAATATTTATTGTCCCAGAAGAAAGACGTGAATTTAACGGAGTACTGGCAAACCTTTTCACTTATTTTCTATATATTTCACACAAACTATTTTATTCCCATTCCTGATTTCATATGATTTGTCAATACTACATGTGTGCTTCTGTGAACTTTATTCAGAAATATTTGCAATGCGAAAGTAAGTTAAGGTTTGATTCATTGCCCTGAGTAGTTAATAAGAACCCTTGTGGATATAAGCGAGCGTTACACTGCAGCCCGAGTAGTCCCCACTGATTTGTCAGACTGTCACAGTGCAAAGAAGAGACCTGGATACCTTTAGGGGCTTGTCAGTGATGTAGTGAGAACTGAAAGCACATGATACAGTGGTTAGGAAACAGTTTTAATTCTACATGTACTTGATAAAAAAAAAAAAAATTCTGGGAAAAGGACAAAGAAAATTAAAACCTTACCGTCAAAGTTTTTGACCGGGATATATCAGTTTTATTATGAACTGAAAATATTTTGATTGTTATGCCTCTGAAATGTTGTATGGTGGAAAACATTCAAAAATTCAGGTAAAAGTAAGGTAATATTTCAAGTATTTCTATCGAATATCTAATTTTAATTTTTAAAAAATATATTTTAGACCAATCCAAACTGAAATATGTTTAACTAATATATTCAAGGTTTGAGTGAAAACGGGTAGGAGTCAATGAGAATACGCCTGCTGACTCCAGCCTTTCATGACTTCTGTGAATAATGAACATATTTGTAAAAGCTGAAATTCATTTCCTGGTCAGTTACAAACAGAAAAAACCTAAATTATTCATTGTTATTGTATATATCTAGTAACTGTTTCAGCTGTTCACTAAGTAAACACAATATGCACTTGCTGCATTTGCTGTTACCTTATGGTACATATTACTTTATGGTTATGCATATAGTAAGACAAATTATCAACATCACAGGAATATGCTTATTATTATATTTTATTATGACTCACATACATACTTACTTAAATAAGCAAGTGATTTCTGAGATGCGACTTGAAAAGTCTTAACAATTCAATTAAATTTATAGGCTGGTAATCAAAAGAAATTAACATAGGGATTCAGAATGTTTTGGTGGGAAGGGGAAAAAAAAAACCCGCAACATAAAACCTCCAGATCTAGATTTTTGCAATTAATGTCATTTGGAGCCAAATGTTATATGTAATTTTCTCCAAGAAATTCAAAGCATATTAGCAGCATTCATGATATAAAAAAGAAAAGCTTAATAAATGTTTATTACACAGAGTAGGCACAAGTGGGTAAAACTGCAAACTGATTAATAATTAAGATAGTTTGCTAAATATGTCTTCTTAATTTAGTCAAGTGGGTTTCACTTTCAAAACATTTGCTTTGAGAAAAGGAAGCTTGAAGTTCAGCCTAAGTGGGAGAGTAAGTCCGCAACTAGTGAATGGTTGCTTGCTTGCTGAATAGTGCCACGGATACCAGTTCTGCAGTTGGATCAGTGCCTATCTTAAGTTACTGGAAGCATGCAGTACTACCAAATTATTATTAAAAATTTTTTTTGTTGAATTGTAGATTATATGAAAGCAACAGATATTCAACCATGTGCTAAACATTATTTGGAGAGTTTCTCTCCTTTAAAAGCACAGTAGGCATACACAGATCTGATCACCCACTTCCTAGGTTGTCCGAGTGGACCAAATAGACATGGAAAAGAAAGGATTGAGACAGTTAATGATGACAGGCTCTGAAATCAAGAGTGATTTGGAGAAGGGTGGAAGAAAGCAATAATTCATGATTTCTTCTAAAATAAGAGATGGTGGTTACTTATCAAGTTAGGAGGACATGGTTAAAACAAACACTTTTTTTTTCACAATATGTAGACTGGATTGCCAAGAGGACATTGAAGAGTCTAGGTGAATGAATTAAGAGAGGACAGATTCATCATTGCTTATTAAATACAATACTGAATATGAGAATCTGGAGATAAAAGAGAGGGAAGAACTCCCAGGGTTTGGCCCAGCCAGACACGTGTCATAATCTTTTCCTTGAGCCATTCGTTGATGGTCATCGGTGGATCTACTGTTTTCAAGAAAAGAAAGACCAGAGCATCAGCCGTCGGCAAACCCTGGTAATAGTGACTCCTGAGATCTCCATGAATGAATGCTACAGCAATCACTTTGGATAAGTCTGGGTGTTACCTGGCATCTGGTGAAGCTATAGACCTCCAAGCAAGCAAAAATACCAGTGCCTATGCAAGTAATTGCAAACGGAAAGGATGAATGTCTGGAATTAAAAAATATCTCAGAAATTTTTACTTTACTCATTGCAATTACAATGAATGTCGACTATTTAGGTTGTAAAAAAGCTGCTCTTTAAGCGATTTAATAATGCAAAATATTTTTTTTAAATCTTGCTGTGTTGTAATAGATTAGCACACGTAACCACCACTATGTTTTATGATGAATACACTACAGCAGAGCTCCAAACTTACTGCAGTATCTTCCCTGATGGTAGTCAATGTGTGCCAGGCACTATTCCAGTGTTCAGAGTATATGAGTAATTTCAATTGATTATTCCTTGGCAAGTGCACTGCGATGCTCATGTGGGGTGTTGCTGATGAGAACCGTAACATATGCTTCATGGAAAAAGCAGGTTGTGTTCTGCCACTTAACCAGAAAGATGCAAGTGAGCATGTTTTATGCTACAATTATATAATAAATGCTTTCGATTTATTTTAGTACTGGACCTTTAACCAAAAGAGTTAAGTACTAATGGTTTCATAAAATACATTCTGATCAGTCATACAGTCCATAATGCATACTTTGGGTTTTCAGTGCTGCCTTTTTACCCTTTTAAAAAAATAGTATTTTTCAATTTCCTCTTTAAGTCTCTCAGTATTTCCTGATTTCCTAAGCTTTTAAGTCAGAGCAAGACCTTTAGAGACATTCTTGTATGAAAATGAAACAGAAAAGTCATATGCAGAAAGTTGCTTGTTTACTTCCATCCTCTTTTTTTCTTATGTTTCTGGTAAGCAAAGGGAAAAGAGGTGCTCACAGTTTATTGCAGTTGGGGAGATCTCACTGGGTTGATTCTTTCTTGCTTTCTTTCAAATAAGACAATTTCATTTTTATTTTTATTATTTCCAATGGAAGAATGAGAGCAGAAGTGGAAAGAATAGCTAATAGCAGTACTTGAAGAGCGAAGGAACAAAGGAGTTAGTGAGCTACTGAAGATTTATGATTTGCTCACCCAGGACTTCTAAAAAGCTTAGATCTTATTTGAGCATCAAATTCAACGGTTTCAGGAGCTCAGCTTGTTGGGCGCTGAGCCTCTGTGAAAAACATGTTGTTCAGAGGCATACTGGGTCTGCTAAGTTATGAGTGCTTGGTCAGAGTGAATGCTAGGACTGTTACCTTGGTGCCTATGAAGAAGCTAATCTGTCTTGACAGTCCTGTCCCTAGCATGCAAAGGCACGCAATGTAGCTGTGGGATGTCAGGGATGGGGAAGGGACAGTGGAAATGAACAATTTCATGAGGCTTGGAAAATGGATGTATTGCTGCAATCAAAACTTTTGTTTGTGTTATTAATTAATGACTCCTTATAAGGCTTAAGTTTTGTTTAGAATAACAAAATTAAAGAATCTTTTCTACAGAAAGCTAGCAGTCTGTTCTGGTTTAGCAATCATGCAAAATAATGTCAATGTCCAAATATCCAGGGTCTGGTTTTGTTCAGCTCTTTACAGGCAGGAGAAGACCTCTAAAATCATAGTATAACATGTTAAAGTAAGTCATAGCAAAAGAAAACTGAACAAAAAAGAACCCTTGAATCAAGATTTTTTGGAAGGAGTGCAGAAACTGGTGACATTTGCCTCCTAACATTGGCATGGTGCACCTTGTCCTATGCCTTGTGGGCAAGGCTCTCCTGCCACACCATTATGGTGGGAAGGACAAGGGAGAGGCATTTTTTTAACATTTTAGGGGTTACACAATTTAAAATAATATATATAAATCAGAAGATGTAAGTGCCTTAAGAAAAACAGGTTCATAAAAGAGATTTTGGCTCAAAGAATATTGTGTGCAGCTGCAATGCATCTTGGTGGCATCACATCCTGCCGTGGAAGAATGCCCAACAAAGACCTATCAATGAACTTCTCCCTTTACCACCTGCATTTACAAAGCTTTAAACCAGTGCTGTCAATTGTTTGTAGAAAAGGCTGCAGACTAAGGAATATAATATTCATCAGGAAGTTAAATGATTCTCCTTGCAACCTGACCATCATTCCCTTTAGAACATCTGTTTGTTTTTATTATACTTCTGATATTTTTTTGGCTGATGTTTTCTTGGTTTTCTGTAATTTAAATCCAATAATAAGTTAGCAAGTGAAAAGCTAACTATAACAATTCATATTGATTCCAAAACATGTAATATTGTTTCTGGTTTTTTATTACTTATTTCAATCAAGCGATTAGATTTCATAGATTTTGTGCAACCACAGATATAAACCCTTCTATAGTTTCTAAGAAAATCTTGTTACAAAATTAAAGGATTGTATAACAAAATTTACTTCTGTGCTGGATGATTAGTGATGAAGTAGAAGATGTAACCGTAACAGCTTATGGGGCTAAGATTTAGATGGAAAAGTAGCATCTTTTGCTAGTCTAATTTTTACAGCTAGAAAAGTTGGAAAAGCTTTCAGGTTAATAAAAATCTTCCTGTGGGACTGTTTGTCCATTTATTCTAGTAACTTTCTTGATGAAATGAAAAAGACCGACCTCTCTGTACAGGTCCTGTCTACTAGTCTACTGAAGTAACTTTCCTTTACATGCTGTTTCTCACCAAAGGAAACTGAGCTATTAGGTGGATGTTGTGGATTACTAACAGTTTAACAGTTAGGAAAGATGGTACAAGTATATGATAATTTTTAAGATGTAAGAAAGTTACTATTTTCGGTAGCTAAGCTCTTCCGTTTGCCATATTTCTTAGTGAAATGAAAAGGAATAAATATTGAATTGACAATGGTATTAAATACTACAAAATTATTTGAGATATCAAATCTGAATCTGACTGGAAAGCTGCAGAAGAGTCTAGCAGGAGTGACTCAATGATTAAAATGAGAGGTGAAATTAGATGACAGTAAATGCAAAGTAATGTACATGAAAAAAAAATCACATATTCAAAAATTGGTTTTCAGGAAAAAAATTTTTAGTCATTGTAATCTCTGAAAATATCATGTCAGTACTCAACAACAATTGAGCATGTGCATGAGGATACCTTCAGGAAGACAACAGTGAATAAATAGAAAATATATGTATTGAAACCCAGATCAGGAAATCCCAAAACCTCTTACTGCTGAAAGCTAACAAAAAGTACCTCACATTTCTGTCTGAACATGTTTTTGTGTTTTCCTGAGCATCGTCCATTTGCTACTGCAAGAGACATTATTTCAGGCTAAAGAAATATTTAACCTGTCTCATTACAGAAGTTCTTATGTTACATAAAATAGCTTATTATGTTAAAAAGAGAATATTGAAAAAAAAAAATCAGACCAGATTCTTACATGTTAAGGGGCACAGTTCCACTCAAGCCTGCAGAAGCAATATGATTTATATCTGTTGAAAATGTCGCTCACCATCTACCTTTTTAACTTGGAGATTATTTCCGGGCATTTGCCAACTATTATGCCTTTTTTTTGCTCATTATGGATTCCAGCTTTGTGGATTTTACTAAGTTCACTCTTCTACTTCCCCTATGGTTATAGCTGTTCTATTCTCAAATAGCTACAAAGCTTTTTGTTAGTAAACCTTCCGGTAAAGACATCTCAAATGTATCAGAGGAGCATCTCAGACATAAATTACTCTTGTTCACAGACATTGAGGAGAAGATAAAGTACTTAAAGAATTCCAAAGGGCATTCCTGCTGCTGCCAGTCGTATTTATAGTTAGCCTACTCTAAGAAGTCACACTGAAATGAGGAGATTTTCAGAAGAGTTAATTTAAAAGTTACTATTACTCATGAGACAGTCTAATGTGTCTTTTCTCTCCCTAAATTGTAGGACATATATGTCTGACTATGTGGTTGGGGAGAAGGAATGCATGTGTAACTAAAGTGGGTGTTTAGCAGAGTTCCTTTGACTGCGGTTCATCATTTCCTCACTCGTTTTGTCATCCTAAACACTAGTCATGTTAGCAGATCAAAGATTAAACCAAACAACTGAGTTCTGACTTATGGGATCATGGGGTGGGAAGCAGACCAGGATACAGCCTTGGAAATGCACAGATGTGCAGTTAGCATGTATCCTTTATTTTACAGATTGCTCAGAATTTGCTAGAGAACCTGATCTATCCTGTACATTGTGCTCTTCATGCTATCTTCTGTTCTGACAGCAGAATTTGCCCAGATGTGAGAATTGTGCTGCCGTGGCATACCTACTTCTCTGAGTAGCGTTAAGTTTTACCCAGATTTTCCTAAATGATTTCATGCATTCTCAGGAGACCAGTTTGTGTGTAACTTAATCCATAGCTCTAAGTCCTACAGTCTCATAGAAAGGAACTTCTGGTGACTGAAGCAGTGACCTGTACTAATGGAGAGCAAGATTTTCCAGTTTCAATACTGCTCTGTGTATAGATAGTATTCAAGAATCTCCTGCAGCATATCCTGCTCTTTTCCTCCTCTCCACGTTGTGTTAGCTCTTGTTTATAATTACTGTTTCTACTTTGCCAGCTCCCAGCTGAGTAAGGCAATGGAACAAATTGAGTGGAAGTTGAGATTTAAGTACAGTTAGATCATGTCATGTTTCCATACCTTAGCATGATCCCCTACCTCCTTTCATCCTTTATGTCTTTGGGAGTTACTGTTACTGCATGACTCCTACTGCCTAATGGGGCACTATAATTTTCTTTCCCTTCATGAGCTCGTGCAACCATCACTTTAGAACCACTTGCAAATGCATATGAGATGAAAGTGCATGATATTTTCAGGAGTATTTCACTGAATAAACTAACGTTCGGAGAGTTTAAATGAAACTGGGTTTCACCAGCAGACAGGGAATGCCAAAGCCGGTGTTTCCAAACTTGAAAAATACATGAAATAGTTAGATTACTGAAATAGGATCACCAGTATATGTGATACTGAATGCTCTGTATGTTCTTTGTAAATTGTTTGTAAATACTGATGAAGGAGTCTTATTACTTTCCTCTCCCTCCATGTCTTTCGTGCTCCTCTTATCTGTTGTCCCTTGACCTCAACACCAACACGGCAAAGAACATAATTTCTATAATACCTATACATTCCTAAGACCCAGGAATCCAGTTATAATAATTACTGATGCAGCTTAGTGACTTCAAGCAGAATCTAGCTTGAGGATTGGTGCATGAATTAATTTTTACTTTGACTTTGAATAAACAATGTATTGACATAGCATTGTCGGCATTGTTTCTTCCTAATCTACATCAGGCAAATGCTACCACAAGGTACTGTTTTGCTCATCAAGGGATAATTATTCAAACGAGAAAATCTTTCTCTTGTGCTCTTAGAATGCCCCAGAGTGGAAATTCCTGATGAGAATTATACAGATGCTGAATGAGAGGAAAATCAGAAACATACTCCATATTTTTGGAACTAGGCCAAACTATTTATGTTCTTTGGAACTGGGACTGAGATTGCTGGTGCTATTGTACAAGTATTCACTCAGAGGGTGGTTTATATATAATATACAGCACAATTTCAAGGCTATTGCTGCCAACTGGGGAGTCTTCCAAAGAATTATGTCTCAAATACTGAATTATATTTGAATGGGATGCATTTCTCTGTTATTTCCCAATACATCCATATTCCATCTTGCCTTTTTAATTAGTGAATATATTGACTGTATATGTATTATTGTAATTGCCTCTGCCAGCCTGCATGCTTTTAATTGTGGATAAATTTATTCCATCATCTCTCCCTAATTGTAGAAGACTATGTTTATTGCAATTGCTACTGGCTGCTGGAAAATGACCTGCTTACTCCTGGGTCTTAGACTCTTTCATGCATGTGGTTGTGATACTGTTTGTTAGATCATTCCCTGCTCTTTCCACGTTTTCTCTGCCTCACATAGCTTTTGATCTTTTTGGTAATGTCTGTTGTGACTGTAACACGCTTCAACAGTCCAGGGGTTTTGACTATAAAAATACAAAATTTCAATGGGTAAAATATTTTGTAATTGTCCATAGATCTAGATTGGCTTCTGATGCAACATAAAGTATGAAGGACATTCTCAGTAATGGTGCATTTGTCACATCATCTCACACCATCACACACTGATCATACTTTTAATAGTAATTAAACTCACTCTACTTTCCAAAAGAAACATAACATAAATAAGCATCCTTTTTTATGAATGACAGTGCTAGGGAGGTGGTAAGTATTTCTAATCATTTTGAAGATGGAAAAAACAAGGAAAACTTTTATTTGTCTAAAGTTTCATGAGTTAAATGTCATAGTTGAAAATGACAAACCAGTGCTCGTTGGGGTTCTCTCACTGATCTGTACTTCTATGTACAATTTTACTTTTCAGGTACAACCTGATTGTATTTTTGAAACTGTAGGTTTCAGAATATTGTGTTCTCTACTCTATATTTAAATTGCCAGAATGGATCAAAAAGAGGCTTATTACTGTTTTCATACTGAGGTGATATTGTTCAGAGCTAGAAGCTAGCTGAGTGTCTGGTTAATATGTCAACATTCCAATTATATCCCTATTATTTCCCATTACTTTTCTAAACATCTTTACTATGGGTTTTCCCAATGTAAAGGGCAAGTTCCCAATAAGAATGAAGAACACCTCCTTTTTTTCGGGGGGCTTTTTAATACTTTAACTCCTTTGTGCTACAAAACAAAGCTAAGTATAACATAAAAACTCCTTTTTGTCTCTTCTTTTGTCACCATCATCCATGGCAGTGAATGTGGTGATTCGAAAAAGTTATTGCGTACATACAGATCCAAATGGTAACAGGCCAATGATGCAATCAGTGCCTAATCTTTATTTCTCAACATAACGAGCTCTTTACTGCCTTGGTCTGGACGATTCAAGGGCAGCCATTCTATGTTTCATAGTGGCTCATAATTTAACATTTTTAACCTTGTGTTAAAAGTTTCAGCTTCAACTGGATTATACCTACTTATGTAGTTGTAGGATTGGATAAAAATTGGGCAATATCTCACTCCTGTTTTGCCATCTAACCTTCCCAGGGTAAGTGAGACAGTCAGGATATCAGATGAGTAATTTGTTGGTTTATTGTACTTGGGTTTATCTTTCTTATCCCTTAAAAGTTGTGAAAGATGATGAAACAGCCAGAGTCTGAAGGAGATTCTGTACAAATATTCATAAGGCCTTAAAAAATTGGAAAAGAAGGGGAAGATGAAGATGGTAGGACTCTACTCTGATCATGAAAATTTTGTCCCTAGTGGATAACCAATGCAAATGAAAGATTAAAATAAAAAAGATATTTGGTTTTCTGTATAACTTTTTGACTTTGAAATGGCTAGAGCTTTTTGGAAAACAAACAAACAAACAAACAACAAACTCTCAAATTGTTTTCAAGATATTTGTTTTGAAAATACAACTTTTACTGCTAATCACAAACCATCTTTTCATGTGAAATAAATACAAGAAAAGAATGCATCATTGTATTATTTTGAATTACATTTTAACATTTTAAATATTGAAATACTCTCAGAAACTTGTGGAAAAGTTTTTTTGAGGGATTCTGTGAGTTTTTTCTGCTATTGAAGAATTTCAGTAGTTTAGTTAAAAATGGAAGCAAATCCAACATTTTGAATCTATGCTTTCAATGAAGAATTTAAATATTAAATCATTTGAGAAAGCAGCATAGATAAAACTTGGCATTTAAAATAAAAACCATCAACAAGGGTTTTCTTTTCCATTAGCTATTCAGTCATGTAAAGCAATTGCATTTTCTAAAAATGTTATGGCCAGCTCTTTTGAGGTTCAGAATTTGTAGGTTAATTTCTCTCAGTAATCCTTTTTTCTTATCCTTCTGTAAATATAGATGGAGTAGTCAGTCATATATAGTTAGAGGTAAGCAGAAATTGTATTCTAATATTTTAGCTATTTCTGAATAAACCTCACTTTTTGTTTCTGTGAGCCCAGCGTCTTCAGGGAGATATCACAGCCTTACCGGCTGCTTCTGTAATTTCCATTTTTTTGTGTGTACGTGTGTGGAATAGTTGATGTTCCACAGAAAGGAGTAAAATAGGTTGCTATATTTTCTAAATTAACTCTGCAAGGCTGCTTTTGTCTCAGGTAAAGGTGGATTTTCTACAGGAACATGCTTTTCAGTAAAAAGATGCCAGATTTAACATAGTTTCTTAAAGAAGTACCATAGTTCAGAGCATGAGGGAATTTCTGCATGTTTTATATGACCTCTTAACGTTTTGAGTAGCTCCTTCTCAGTTCTTTGCAGAAGGATGAATTTGGACTCTGTTATTAGCATTTTTCTCTCATCTCTCTTTGTGATCTGTAACGCCTTCTGCCTTGCCCGGACCTCCAAATTTGGTGGAGGGTTTCTTAGGAAACCTAAATCCACTTTTATTTCTTAAAATAACAATTTTGAGTTAGTCACTCAAATGCCTCACAAAATGAACAAACAAGACAAAGCATTTCAGCACATTTTTAAAATAAATTCTGAAGTTATTCAGAGAGAAATCTGCAGTGTCAGATCCCAGTTCGAAGGAGGAAGCCTACCGAAGATATACTCATCCAAGTTCTACAGAAAACTGAATAAGGTACTCTGTGCAGGATGTGCAGCTAAAAAAAAAAAAAAGCACTATTTGACAAGCGTCTCCTCATCAGTCTCATAGAACTGGTGTGTTTACACTGAGAGAAAACTACATATGAGCACAGTTTCAGGACTAATCCGCTGATTTCTTTGAACATAGCAGTCAAAGTTTTGTAGAATATAGTCCACAGATTTGTATTTTGCCCATGAAACTGTAACCATGAATGAAGGCACACTCTGCTGCCCTTCAGTGTCCTACTCAACATTTAGGAACTTTTAAAAAAATTCTTTTCAAAGTGATTGAGAAAAGGATTACAGAGCTTTTCTTCAAAAGCAAGCAGAATTGAGTTTTTGTTTATCTCCATGTGCTGCAGTCCTTGTATCAGCAGACAAAAAGTATTTTTGGTGATGAAGATGAGTGGAAGACCAGACCAAAGAATTTTTTCTATGTTAGTCACAGTGTTTTCACCATCTTAGCATTTCTGTGCATGAGTTGTCACTTCAAGAAGATTTTAACATTACTTATAAGTTAAGAGAGCGTTATCTCAGAGAGCTTCACATTCCTTATAAGAGCTTCTCACACAGCTGTACTGTACATTAGCTGTCATCATCCCAAAGGGCAGGTGAACCTCGCAATAAAAAAAATCACATAGTTCTGAAATGTCTTTCTGGGGATCTTCTCTCAATTGACTGTTGTCTCCTAGAGAGCTTCTCAACACTCAAGTCCTGAGAGATTCTGGACTGTCTTGAGATGCCTGTTATTACCTTTGGAAAGCTTTCCTTATTTTTTTCCACTTTTAAAAGAAAGCAGGAGGAAGCTGGCCTTAGGCAAAGGGTAAACGACAAAGGGTTGTCATAAGGACAAAGGATTGGCACCAAGGCAAGAAGTTTTTGCTCTTATTCCTTCTAACAGGAGAGATTTATTAATTCTTCCTGTGCTTTCTTAACTATAAAGAAAGCAAGCTCCTTACTTGCAGTTCACTCTATAACTTTCTCTCTATTCTGATGTTTTAATTTCTTGCCAGAATTTCTGATGAGTCCGGAATCATTTGCTGAAGCTATATCTTCATGGTACAAATATTTTGCATTACACTCAGCTAACTTTGCATGTGCTTGTTAGTATCTATTTGCTTCTCAAAATTTTGTATGCCTTTGCAAAGCAAAGTAAATCCTTAAATTTTCTGTGTGTACTTTCTTTGAAGCTGACTGCAAGTAAAACTGAGAAAGGAAATTCTGAAAGAGGAAAATTGAAGTGCCCATGATCCCTGTACCTCAACTCCTTTTCTCCTAGGAAAAAAAGGAGCAGAAGAGTGCTTGAGGGCCCCTCCTTAGTTTGTATTCACTGGAAAAATGGAAAAGAAAAAAAATAACTCTGTCTTTCCCTTACTAGTGGATTGCACACATTGCACAACACATTACTTTTCTCACATGTACAGGTTAAAGGGCTAAAAGCTACTTTCTTTTTACCCACCCCAAACCATTACCACGTTATGGACCTGACCTTGTCTTATTAACAGGCATTGTTTCCTGGATTTACAATCCAAGTCAATTAGTTCATTCTGAGTTTATCTATTATGGTCTTGGTACTTCAAGATTTAAACTGTAACCTATTTTATAGTCTGCATTTAGCCAAGGATTTGTTAATCTGAATAAAAATGGAGGTTACAGACAGACCTGGGTTAACCAGGTCGGAACAATGTAGTTTGACGATGTCCTCTTTCTTACTGGGATGAATTCAAGTAGTTGATCTCCCTCACTGCCCTTTCTCTGCGGTAGCTGATAAGACCACAGCTGTATCAAATGTTTTTCCCTGTGTCAGACATCTCTCACAGCACGATCAATACATTTCATGGTGTGTTTAGCTCAGACAATGTTCAGTTATTAGTGTGAAAAGGAGAAAGGATTCAGGAACCTGAAATAGTTTCTATGTCTAACGGAAGAATGGTGGTGACCAGAACCTTCTGCCTGACACAGTTCCCTTCATTGTGTCCCCTGTGTCTTTCTGTTTTGGAACTAGGGTCTTTCTGTGTTTGTTTGTTTGCTTGTTGCTTTCCCTTCTGAATGGCTATTTGTCTTCTTAGTGTTTTAAAAACAATTAAATATGAGCATTTTTTTTGGTGGTTTTTTTCATTGAAGTTGACACCGTAACATAATACTTCAGGAATACGTAAACAACACAACAATTGGATCTCTGTTCAACTGTATGATGGGAAAAAACCTCTCTCAGAAAGGCCATAGCTGTGTGCAGTTTAGTGAAAACAAAAGCGTGGCGAGTTCATAAATTGCTTCTTTTGGAGGTCACAATAACAACAGACAAG
This sequence comes from Cariama cristata, assembly GCF_000690535.1. Lineage (NCBI taxonomy): Eukaryota > Metazoa > Chordata > Aves > Cariamiformes > Cariamidae > Cariama > Cariama cristata. The sequence continues at coordinate 30,632 of NW_009611006.1, read as the reverse complement.
ATTCAAGGGATCAGTCCCTCAGATCTATGCTAGTAAGATTAACGACAATTATAAAGCATGTACCATTTGAATCAGTGGGGTGGTCCCCAGCGCTGTGCTGGTGGCTAAGACCTAAAGTTGAAAGAGAGGGCAACATTTAGGTTGTAAAGCAAATGGGGACATGATTGCTCCTTCCCAGAGCAATGGTTTAGCAGATAACCATCAGAAATAGTCCTTGTGAGGACTGTGTCTTTATACTTAGAAAATCTAGAATACTTTAAATCTGCAAGTGAACTTAACTGTATGGAAAAGCCCTAAGTGAGCAACTGTGTGTATTTTAATATTTAGTCCCTTTTTTCCATTTTGGTTTTAATCTGTATGAAAAAAGCACTCAAAAATTCCAACACATAAATCCAATCGTTGTCAGGTATTTTGTACTTGGTTCAGTACATAATACATTGGTAGCAGCATGCAAGGCACACGACTGCATGTGTATTTCTCCTCTCTAGTGCCATGAGCATATGCATTTCCTATGACTGTGCTGTCAGGTAGGGCAGGTTGCCCCGTGTTATTATGAGGGTGTAAACTGTGGAAATAGTTTCTTTCCAATCATAAAAAGGTTACAAAACAAAAAGGAAAAATGGAAGTTTAGAATAAGTTATTTTTAGAAAACAATGGTAATTGCTGTATTCTCAAAAAGCCTTCCTTAGAAAGAAGAAAAAAAGAGAATGATGGAGATAAAGCCAGAACATAGAAGAGTATCTGAAATGAAATGCAGAAATAAGAACATAGACCTCCAATATCTGGCTTTAAACTAGTCGCCATGGAAGTCAGCATCAGCATATAAAGAGAGTTTGAATTCGTGTTGACAGTGCAGATCTTCTGTGTCTGCGGACATAAAATTTCTGCTTGTGTATTCTGTAGATCTATACATTTTTTTACTCTGAGCTGATGACAGAAATAGCCAGTCAATAAAGAATTTGATCTTATATACCAATTTACTACATATTGGATTCTTTCAGCTTAGTTACAATCAGTGGCTAGAGTCTTGAACTAGACTTGAGCTGCTATTTCATTACATAGGAGAAAAGGGTCATAAGAGACCTCCTCGATTATCATCTTTACTGCCAGCTATTGCTGTCATTCACTGTCATACTTTTAAAAAATAAACTATCAAATTATTTTATATTATTTTGCCTACTGTTTCTTTAGCTAGAGGAGTATTCCTGTTCCTTACCATGTCTATGACTATAAAACTTCTAATATTCACCTTGAATGCATTTAAATTCACTTCATAACATGTTCTTATCCTCCTCTTAATAGCTTCCCTTTCTTGTTGTTGCAGAAAACCACTGCTTTCCTGTCAACCCTTGTTTAGCTAGGTCATAGTGATGTCAATTCCAACTATTTTTTCCTCCCCTGCCTCTTCTTCTGGCACGTTTGGGGGGTTCACCATTTCACAGTCATCAGTGCCACAGAGGTACGAGCAGTGCTACTTCCTTCCTGCTCGGTGTGTCTGGCTGGAAAGTGGAAGGAGATGTCGGACTTCAACAGGCTGCACTACCAGCGGCAAAGAAAGCATGAGACAGGGGGTCTTGCAGGCTGGATAGCCCCCCTGACTTGTGAGATCCCTAATGCTGGCCTGCGCAAGTCTCCTTGGAACCCACCTGGAACATGTGAGATCGGTCTTTCATGTCATAAGAGGGTCTCATTGTTCTTTTGATATTGCATTTTTACTTGTGAAATTCAGTTGAATGTTTCGCAGTAACAGTGAGAGCTGCATTCAAAAACGCATTATTAACTTAGTGTGAATTTATTGCATTGATATTTTCTATTAATAATACTTATGAAGTACTGCCTCTTGAAGAGCATCAAAAATAATACAATAACTCAGAATGCTTTAAAGAGCAAGTGACCATTCGTTTAAATGCGTCATTTATGGTGAATAGTTATGTTCTATTGCAAATGTCACTTCTTTGCTGCAGCGATTCCATTAGGTTCATTTTTTTGTAAGCTGCATTTTTATTCTTTATTCCATACCAAAACTGAATATCTTTACTGCATACATGCCTAAAAGACCCATGAATGTGTATTTTTAATCAAAGAAAGTTTGAGGTACTTGCATTTGTTCTTAAGTCTTTAATTTTCTCCATGTCACAGTGGTAAGATGAAAGGGCACGAAAGGATTCACACAGTTTTGTGAGCAACAAACAGTACAGAGAATAAAATGTTCCCTGAAATATTGTTCTCAGTAAGTTGTTTCTCCCCTTTAGCTTAAGCAAAAAAAGAATATCCCTATAAGATAACTGTGCCATTTCTAAAATGCCATTTTTTTCCTCTGACACTTTGATATGTCAGTGCTGTATTTCTTCCTTTACCCTTTCAGTACCCTTAGCTTATTTTAACCTTGAAAGTAATATTGGCATAGCAACTGTTTTAAAGAAAGCATCAAAGTTTCCAGTCTTTCTGCAGTTTAAAGGTTAATTATGCACACTGCCAATTTCTGCAAGCAGCCAGGCTTTGTACACTCTTCTAGTGTAAAGCTGAAAAGTGCTGTTGGAAGACTATACACATTTTAAAATAAAACTTGTGAAGTCCCCCTTTTCCATTCAAACAGCCTGAACTGTCAGTTTAGCTAACCTTTGTTTGCCTGTCACTGTGTTCCCATGATTAAATGTGAAGATTATAATCATTAACCGTGCCGGGGGTTCACTGTGGGTGGAATTTTGATGGGTGGATGACATTCTGTTTATACTATGAAGTCAAAATCAGACTTCATCTCTTCCAGCTGAACACTCGGAGGTCTCTGGGTTAGCTACCGAGGCCTAGCTGCACTCATGTCACCTGACTTTAATATTAAACACTACATCCATGGCAGATTGGAAGGTATTTCACTATGGTCTTTAATCTCTGCCTTTCCTTTTACCGGAATAATCTACTGGACATAAATGAACTTGATTTGACCTAGAGATGAACCTGTAAAAAAAAAAAAGAATAATAATAA
>NW_009611006.1:26300-27618 GCF_000690535.1 Cariama cristata | reverse complement strand
AATAAAAAAGGAGGGAGGGGGGGGGAGAGAGAGAGAGAGAGAAACAAAGAAGAAAACATTGTTAAATGTACAGAAAACCAGAATTTTTATAACGCTTACAGTTTGGTTTTTTTTTTCTATTTTTTTCCTTTTTTTTTTTTTTCCTGCAGGTAAATAAACATGTATTCAATTTTAATTTCCCTTTTGAGATGGGTTTTTGCACTCTTTTCTTTAATAATCCTATTGATGACTTAAGAAAGTAATGAAGTTTTTCAAGTTCTGTTAGCATAAAAACTAACTCTTCAAAACATAAATCTGTTTCTCAAAATGATATTGCAATTCTAATTATAATTACACTTCATTAATGTTAGTTTATCTTCAAAGACATAGAGTAGTCCTAATATTTGAATTAACATCACAGTGATAAAAGTCCAAAATCCCTTCTAGATGTTGACGGAAGAAAACAAACTATATAAATGACTTGTTTGATGTACCTACTTATTATGTGATGTGACATCAATTTGGTAAAGCAACAGCATGTATTATGTTCACCATTAAGTATTTTATTTATGATGTTGTTTAGTTATCCAGCAGAGGTTTCATGGAAAATTGTTGAAATTTAACTGCATGTAAGTGATCAGCAAACTCTCTTAAGCTTTACAAGATCCACTAGTTTAACTGATTAACTGTAATAGAAGAAATCTTCCTATGAAAAAAAAAAATATATATTTATTGGGCAGTTCCTTGAGTTTCTTGCTACCTCCCATCATCTTTTTCCCATTTCCTATCAGCCTTCACCATCAGATAAACACATTTCTGAACTACATTGAGGTATGCACCTAGCTCCCAAAGGCTTTTACATGTATGCCACAACCTCAGTTTTGTACCTTTCAATGTGGAAATATTAAAGTGAATAGAATTTGGAAGGAAATTTTAGCAGCTCTCACAGGTATAGCTCAAATGGCAGGAGTTTTTTCTGTCTTTAAGAAGTGATCGTTAGAGGGCTGAAGGGCTTGTTCATCTGCACTTGAACCTCTGATGAACTCTGATCATGCCTTTAGCTATGCAGCCTCTCCTTCTCATCACCCTTAAACTCAGGGACTCCATCAGAAGGGAGCTGTGCAGAGATAACTTCAAAGATCCTTTGCTGTTGTTTTCCAACAAATTTATGTGAGCTAATGACATTTCATAATATTATTCAGCTAAGTGTGTGAGAGAAGTGAATAATCTTAAGAAGCCTAAAAAGCAAATTCCAATGTGTCATTTTGTGTTTTGGTTTTGTTTGTTTGGTTGGTTTTTTTTTTTTTTTTTTTTTTTTTTTTTTTTTTTTTTTTTTTTT
>NW_009611006.1:12499-26284 GCF_000690535.1 Cariama cristata | reverse complement strand
GTTTTTTTTTTTCCTTTGGATGAAATGTTTCTTTCTAAATGCCTTCAGACATCTGTGATTTCTTCCGTGCTTTGTCATACTTGAAACACTGTCTGCGTTGGCCAAGTCACTACTGTTACTCCACTCAAATACATTTTGAAAATGCACTTCAGTTTTGATTTTTGAATAAAATTATCTGATACATAACAAAGCACATCATCTTCTGCAGACTTTTTAGCCTTTTGGGCAGCATCTTAGAATATCTTCTATTTGCAATCTAATCAATGTGGAAGGTGTAATTCCTTTGTGTACCATCATATAGAATCTGAAGATGTAGTTGTACAAACTCAGTGCAGAGAAGCAAATAAATGTGACAGAGTATCTTTTTGCATGTATGTGTTGCGCACATGTGTATGCATTACTTCTACCTGATATGGAATATGATCATAAGATATTATTAGCAAATGCATATGAAATTTTGTTACCTAAAAACACATGCTGTCCCGCAATACAGAAAGGAAAGCCTGTTTTCTTATAAACCTGCATAATATAGAAAGAATATTGTTCAAAACACTGAATAAAATAAATCTCATCTGAAGAACTCATCATGACTATTAAATATTTTTATGAGGATGCATCTCTATATTTGTGTATATCTCGAAGCAGAGCGCTTCTAATGGAAATGTCATCTAAAGGTAAAATAGAAGAAACCTTGTCAACATTTTCCATTCAATTAAATGTAATGTTGTAATTATTTCTTCCATTAATTGGACATAATTTGAAATATAGTGATTTCTAATAGATATAATGGTTGTAAAATGTTGACGGTCGGAGAATATCTCATTGACATAAAGAAGATTAAGGTAACACTTTGGAGGCTGTTAAGCTATTAATGATAATGAGTATAAGAAATGTGTAACTAGTAAAGGTGGAACACCATTTAGCTGTCTTCACAATGGATTTTCATAAAGCAGATTGAAGGTAAAAAGGTTGTGCTGAATTTGACTGCATGAATTTAGTATCAGGGATAGATACAGCTCAGTTGGTACTTAATTATTTAAAAGCTTCATAAAAATAATTACTGTTGAAATTGAAAAGATGCATACATGGGAACCAGGATATAAATGCATTTAACGTATCAGAACACAGTTTTAAGCTTGCAGTTCCAGGGTAAGCCCTTTCCCTTTTTTCCCTTCCCCCCACTCCTTCTTCCTGAAGTCTTTTTGGTGCATTGATGATGAAATAAACTAAAAATGACACCCAATAAAAGTCAGTGGAAAACATCCTACTGATCTCACTTGACTAACATTAGACAGAAACTCTTAAAGGAATTCATGAAGTCCTGTGTACTTCCAGTCTACTGAAAGATGGTGTTATTGGTCAACATTATGAATCCTTTTATCCGTGTGACCTTTCCTTTTTGTTTATTTTGAAATCTAGTACTTATTTTGACTTTTGATCACCTGCATTGTTACAGCATAATGAAACTGCTGCAAAATGCTGCAGCGTATAATGCTCCTGCCAAAAAATATATATCCAATTATCCTGTCAGTTGCACATGCATGCAATGAAACTGTAGGAGCTGCAAGTGCAGCCGATGGCTAATCCATTTTATAGATTAAATTGATGCTTAAGAGAATGGATCCATTGAATAAAGTAAATTAAAACATTACAGAATAACATTTTTCAGAGTAATATAACTTTTCTGCACTTGCTTGTCATAATAAATGCTTGACCATGTGATGAGAGTCTATTTGGACCCTTACTTAAACCTTGGTGTAAGAGGTATACACACAGCCCAGTCTTATCTAATTTCTCACAGAAAGAGCCAGAGCAGTCCAGATTAAAACTGATTCTGAGCAAATGAAATTCAGTATTTCTACTCAGCACAGGGGTTCATAATGCAAAAATTGGTCAATCTGTTGCCGAAGAGAAAGCAAAATCTCATAATTCAAATAAAGGGCTAAAACCTTTTTCCTGCACGCAGACTTTCGTGAGAACTTTATATTGAACATATAAGAACATGTAGATTTGTAGACTCACTCTAGAATATTTTTAAAATATTAACTTGTGAAAACTTGCGTAATTCATCTGTTGCCCACACTATTTATGAAGAGAGAACACTAGTCTGTTGTGTTACCAATATGTACATTTGGAAGAACAAGTTATTGAAATTAAAAAAAAAAAAAGTGCCTTCCATTGCACGTAAATTATAGCAGTGAAAATCTTAAGATTGTTGGACTTGTCTTGTTAGTCGGTAATATATTCTATGATCTGATATAAACATTAGGTATCAGTCTACTTCTGTGTGGCATTTCTTATCAAAGGTTATTCCCTCAAGAGGTGAACTGAGTATTTTCCTTGTGGAGATATTCTTTGACTGTTCTCTTTCCTCTAGAGAGAAGCAATTTATTTATTTACTGGCAAAATTCACTACATTTGAAACTATATTAGAGTGACGCGAGTAGTTTTCTTTTGAGAAGTTTTGAACAAATTGGCTTCAGTCTGGTTTTCGATAATAAGTAATTTTCTTGCTGCCAAGGGGAGATCACTGCCAAACCAAGAATCAGTTGTTTGAATTGGTGAGGTAGCCCTCATAGAAAATAGACACACCAAATGAATGACAAGAGAAAACGTAAAGAGAGAACAGAAAAGCTTGCAGATGATATGGAATGATATAATGATGATGAGACAAAAGAAATGAATGCAAAGAAAAAAAAAGGTTAAATAAATTAGAGAGATATAAAAAATGGAAGTTTTATAGCTGTATAATTTCACTTGTATTTATTGAACAGCTGAAGTTTATTTTATTGATCTTTCTTTCTATTGTGCAAGTGCTGATCTCTCCATGCTTGATGCTGTTTCCATTTTTCCTATAAAAACAAACCTTGCTGTATTCCAGATTCAAAAAAAAAAAAAAAAAAAAAAAAAAAAAAAAAAAAAAAAATAAAAAAATTAGTCTTTTTTCATAGTCACAGGTATTTCAATCTGGCTAATATTTCTGACCTGAACTTGAACTGTCCCAGACTCAGCAGTAGAAATGGTACCAAGAGGTCAGTGCATAGGTGTCCACTTTACACAATGCCATTCTGTTACAGGAACTGCCACTGACGACACAGCGTGCAGCATGCATCAAACCTGCATTTACTCTTTTTTGGAGCACCTCTTACCTCCCCTGCCTCCACTGCTATGAAGGCAGCATCTTCCATCAGGTGACTGGTTTGGAAAATGAAAAACAGGACTTGAACAGTGCAGCAAGTTTTGACCTGCCTGTATGAACTGCTGACTCTTACACTAGTCCTGGTCTAATCTTTTGTATGGGACTAAAAGTCTATCAGTCATTTCTAGAAATCTAAGAATTTTTTTTTTCCCTTTCATTATTTTGGACCATCTTAGGATAATTTACTTATACTTTTGAGAAACTTTTAGGGTTGAAGTGAACATCCTGTGAAGGTGCTAGTAGAAATGAAGCAATAAACGTAAACAGGCAATGAGCAGAGATCATTTTCTGTTTTGCATATCGGAAGAAGACCAAACTCTGGGACGATTCACAGCTTCTTTTGAAATCTGAAGGGCCTACAAAACTCTGTACACCGTATATCATTATTCAGTACTCAGAATCTGAACCCATTTTATATTTTTATAAACCCTTAGTTTATTTTTATGCCAGAAATGCATTGATAATGAAGTGATGGAAGGAATTTAAATCTCTAAATTACTATGGCTAGCTCAGTGCAAACATTATCATAATGCATTGTGGTGAATATGGAAGTCAATAAACCTGAGGGTGTATAGAACCAAAGGAAAAAAATATTTTTGAAAGTAGTAAACCGTAGTGTAGGTCTATGGTTATATCAGCACTGTAACAATAATGACTGCAATACATGACAGATATATTCTAACTTGTTTTAAAGCTAGATGGCTTGAGTACTGTATCAATTAGACGTGGCAGCGAAGAGTAATATATTGTTTCTTGGACGAGCCTTGCAGTGACTCAGTGCCTGCAGTGTTGGCATGATGTGCTCTCATCTCAGAGACCGAGCAGTCCTGGGCTTCTTATCCGAAACAAAGCCTAGCAGGAATCAGAGGGTTTCAGGTGGAACACAATTTACTGAAAGCGATAAAAGCTAATCATATAACCAATGACTAGGATTTCTAAGGTGAATGGAGACACTGAAGATGGGATATATTTCTTACACTAGTGAAAACTCTATGTTAGGAAAATTATTGTTATTTATTCATTTTCACAGCCCAAGAACAAGTGGAATAACATAGAAAGAGTAGCCAATAAGTTCAAACATAGGAAATAGATCAAGGAACTTGTTGCCACATGCTGTCAAGACTAATGACTTAAAAGACTGATAATTAAGTGGAAAGCTTAAGTGTTTCTTGTCTCTCCAGAGAAAGAAAAGACATACAGTATCATGAGGTCTTGAAACTCAGTATTTCCTGGGCTCTGATCATTTGTTCAAGCAAGCAGATGTTGCTAGTCAATGACCTTAATTAGCTAACACTTTTGCTTTTTTATAAATGAAAATTTGGAGTGATTAGATACGTGATTGCAGTGCTTTTACAATGAGATCTGTCTTTGAGAATAGTGAGAGAGAAAAAAGTTATCCTCTTCCTTTAAAGCATTCATCACTAAACCTCTTCTTGAACAGACCTACAAATGATATTCTGCTGCAGAGTCAGTTACAAATAGTAAATAGATTGAAAAAAAAAGGTTCTTAAAGCAAAGGGAAAACAGAAATGTGTGTGGCTTGAGAGAGAAGGAAAAGCTCAGGCAGGCGGACAAGACCCTGAAACAGTGGAATCGTCAGCAGTACTTTACACAACAGTCTAATTCAATGTGTCAGGCCATAATCAGCTCCGTTTCACAGTGCTTTGCTCCATAAAAGCAGATTTGTTTAACCACAGCCTCTATTTCAGCTTGACTGAGAATGAAGAATAACCAACGAAGCCAGGCATATCTCACGGGTTATATTATGGGCATAGAGTGAATCCATCATTTGCTGAAGAGGCAGAGAAAAAGTGACAGGCTCATTCATGCCTTAGAGTCATTTTTAGACCTATTGAAAATTTTAATCTGTGCACTTTGGATGAACTTCCCCACTTCTTAATTTAGTACATGTAGCCATGTGGTTAAGTCTGTCTGCCTCAGATAGGGCAGACTTGCTTCTCGAGCCCCTCCAAGCAGTTTTCTCCTGCAGATTCAGCCTGGCTGCCTTGAATTTTACACAGACACATAAGCCCCATTTACAGGAGGACTTCAGAGTTAATTAAATGCTGAAATCACATATACTCAAGGGCTAACATGACACCATTCCAGCAATAATTTTAATTTAGCGTTAAAGATAGTGTACATTTTAAAAGAGATTTTCTTTTAAAAATACACATCTATACTTAGCAGCACGATTCTTCTCTCCCCTTTCTCTCTGTAATATAAAAGCTGTTTATAAAAAAAAAAAGGAAAACAAAACCAAAAAAAGACAACTTTTAAAATGTTGCAAATCAGCAAATTCAAGGAAATTACTTATTTAGAAAGTGTATGCAGCTGTCAAATAAATGAAATTGTTATTAAAAATGGTGGCAACTCAGATAAATGAGGTAAAAGCATTGGCTCATTTCTACTAAAAGATTTCATGTTTACCTCTCAGTGCCATAGATTGCGCTGCGTTGTGCATTTTCTGTGCATGACAGATATGTTTGAAACTCTGGAAGTACTGAGGCACAATGTGTATGAATGCTTGACCTAAACTTGGCAGTTCATGTTAATAATATCAAGCTTGGAAAATGAGAGAATTTACAGCATTCACACACCCCTGCCATTAGATTTTACCCTCTGCAGAAAACATAAAAAGGTGTGCGAAGTTAATTATTTCCTCCCCAGCGTGTATTTTGAATGAAGAGCCTTGTTTTCAAAACATTTTCACATAAAAACAGATTGTACATGCAATATCTGACATTAATTTTACTTGCATGTCTGGGCTACAATATTTTAAAGATGGTTGCACTTCAGTGAAATATGCAATTTGATGGGTCATAGGTTTATTGTGAACTTTGGGAAACAGCAAATCAGTCTGATGTTGAAATTCAAGAACAATCAAAAATACTTACATTTTGCAGCTGGTAAAACCTTGAAAAATGTGGGTGGCTTTGTTTTGGTTCCTGTTTTTGTGCTCAGGTTTGAAGCGAATGGCTTGCTAAGCACTGGGTCTACATCACTTCATTTTCCGCCTGCTTCTGCTTAACATTTCATTTCCAGACATTTGAATTGAAGATTAACAAGGCAAAGAGACAACTAAATAAATCTCAAGGCTATATGTATGGAGGGTAATGACAATCAGCCTTGTTCCTTTCAAACTTCAGGTTTAAATGTAGAATAATGCCATTTGAACGTACCCTAAGCCAAACGAGTGTTTGCCTGATTAAAAGGTAAAAAGTTCAATGGGTGAGGAAGACCAGAGACACCAGTGGATGAAATGACTATAGTAAAACAAAACATTGCAAAATCTGGGCAAAGCCTGTCCAGTCTCATAAATCTTGTTTATCGGAGACTTTTTAAAAATCAGTTGAGCAGTGGAAGAATTTGGATATTAATTTTTAAGAGTGCTTCAGCTATCCTTTTTTTTTCTTTTAAAAAATAATGTAATGGGAATATTAAAAGGCACTGACAAGCAGGTTACTATATACAAAATATCAATGGTAGAGTGACACTTGTTTCTTTTGCACTGATGACCTACGTATATTTTTCTGTTATAGAGTTTAAAACTGATTTGTTGCCTTTAGAGTTTATCACACTTAAAGTAATTAATCATTCACAATTTGGGAAGTTTCCTGGCAGTATTAATAAAATGCACCTGACCTTATACTCTCTCAGTAATCTAAATTTTCATAAAGCAATAATGTTATGTCTGAATACTATAATTGGAAAAGGAAATTCGTAAGAAAAAGTCAATGAAGAAATTGTATAGCAATATGAGGCAATGCATGATCTTAGAAATACGCTTAGATTAAGTCTTAGACGAAAGTGTTACAGTTGAATCTCCTTTGCCTGAGCGGAGGCAGAACAGTCTTTTAGAAATTGGTAGAAACTACTTTAAGTCTTTTTGCATTCTAAAGATGCTACCTAAAACATACCTGTCATTTGTTGGAGATAAGTGCATTACTCTCATATCCTTCCTCACATTATCAAGTAATAGAATGGAATACATCTTGAATAACACTTGAAATGGTAATGTCCATATATTTTCTATGATACATATTTTTCTATGATACAGATACACTGTATTTTCACATGTTTCACAGGATTTGACAAACTGTATGATAAGAACTGAGGACTCATTTGTGTAACTCGCATGTACAGGCTGAACAAGGGAATGCAGGAAATCTGTAGAAAAGAAGCTTCGTCAAAATTACTACAATAGCTTGGTAAGTTTCTGGAATGTCAACATCACACTTCAGCATAAAATACTCTGCACATAACCGTAAGATATCAATTTTCTTTCATAGTCATTTGATCTAGTATCATTCTTTATTAAAAACAGAACTTCTGAAAATAGTTATGAAACTATATTAAAATGTCCATTTTGGAAACCATATATTTGTACATATGTAGTAGTTAGCAACAGGAAAACTTGGATTGTACAGTTTTTCCTACCCTGGGTCTGTGCCGTGACCACCACTCTCCAGATGAGAAATAACTCTCAAGCCTGGCGCTCTGAAATTCTTCTCAAAACTCTGCTAGCTTGACATGTTTCAGCTGTGAATGTGTGTGTCTCCAACAGACTTCAAAGCTGAGAGCAGTTTCTGAGGTTGAATTCTTGTCCTCACGTCTTCTTGTCTGACTTGTATTTGGCTGTGAACAGCTTGCATAATGTAGAATAAATAAGAAAAAGAAAGCTAAAATGGTCAATACCCTTCACCATTGTGCATTTTGTGTTAGTAATTCTGAATTTCATGAATTATATTTAAAATATATTATTCTGAAAATGGGAAATTGCTCTGGCTTTCATGATTAGGTAAGCAGTGAATATTGATTTATTGAAAAAAGTGCTGATATTTGATTTTTTTGTTTAGAAATATTATAAACACAGTATTTTATAATATATTTTGTAATAATTTCAATATTCCATTGTAGATATTTCTAACATCAAAATACCAGTCAATCATTTTTTTTTTACGTTTGTGTAACAATTACCAGAAAGAGTAATTTTTATGGTCTTGCTGAGTTTTACAGCTTGACAGTTTTTTAGTATATTTCAATGAATCAGAATAATTTTGATTTTCAGTTTTACACAGTTGTCCATCACTCAGATGGTTATATGATATGATTGTATTACTTGTTCATTTTTTATACACTTATCTCCCTTTGTGTTCAAAATGAGGCTTTAGTTTTAACAAGAAATGGATTACTCAGAGGATTTCTAATACTTATGTACGTGGAGATGAAATAGGGATTTCAATTGTGAATCTCTTTTTCAGATCAGACCAGAGCAGATTATAATATTTTGACTCTTTGATTGTTGGATTTAAATAGAAGCTAGGATTCAAATAGAAACAGTTATTCAAATTATTGAGATCCTCAGGTATATTCTTCCAGTTCAGCTTGAATCCATTCAGGACAGTTTTGAGTCTGAATCAAATTTCAGAAACAAGGATAATTTCATATGTTATTAAAATAAATATCTGCCACCATTGCCTGATCAAGCTTCCTCACTTGTGGAGAAATCAAATGATTCTTACAAATTTCAGTGAATTATTTTTGTATAAATGTGGTACAGATCTTGAAAATTCAGTTGCATACTGATCATTTCCACCTTTTCTCTTTTAAATTCACAGTCCTGGGTGATTTCTGTGAAAGAAACCAAAACCATTTGTAGTCTTTCAAGCTGAGGCAAAATTTGCACTTTCTGAAAACAAATTAAAAATCAAATTTGGTTGAAATTTAACCTACTGGTATGTATACAATGAACACAAGACATACTCCCATCTTCTTGGAACAGGGCAAAGGAAATTGGTGGTCAGCAAAGCCACATGCAGCTTTTACTCAGAAGGCAAACATGTAGCACTTTCATCAGTTTCCTTTTATCTGCCTCTCTCTGTCGGCACCACTCAGCTCAGCCTTGGATCTGATGAGGGGGCACTGGTGTCATGACAGAGAATGTGAGCTAATGAAAGTATAATTTTTTTTGCAGAGTAGAAAATTCCCATCTAGTGAGCAGAAATTGCAATCTGATATGATTGAGTTTTTAGCAGGCATTGCTATTATGTGTTTAAAGGTCCGGGATGGTTACTTTTGTGATCCCCTAAACATTAAGCATTTGATTTATTCTTTCTTTAATTATTGTTTTCTTGTAATTTATGAAAGTTTTTAACCCAATCACATTCTAGACAACAGTTAATTTTATTATATAGCATAGCTCATTAAGTTACAAAAGTTTTAATTAACCGTGCCACACAAGTGAAACACACCTCAACCCAAAGTGAGAAAGAATCAGAAATGGTATCAGAATGCCTGATAGTTTAATATGAGGTTCAAATCCATATATGAACTTTGTAACAAAGGTTTATCGCTACACTAAGCACACCTTTGGAGTGTAAAATCTGGGCACACATCAAATTTAGATTCTCATAGGTGAGTACTTGCTTTGTATTAGCCTCTCGCTCCCAAACATACTGTCTTACCTGACTGCCGCATTAAATATTTCTGAGATCAATTTGGTTATGTAGCTATTTGCTATTAACTTCCCTAACATCTGCATAGAATAGTAGAAAATCAAAAGAAAACTCTTGTCTCAATAGACTGGCCCACAAGAAGAAATAATAGATTTGCTGCTTGCTCTCTTACTGCTTATCATACATTTTTCCTAAAACAGTTACTTTTGTGAACACTATGAGAGGAATTCATGTGACCTGACTTAGTCCCATAAAATTTGGAATCCAAGTGACTTATTCCAACCTGTTTATTTAGACACTTGCAGAGGTGTTTCATTCGTTTTTCTTATACGCTATGATAAGTCATTCCCAAGAAAAGTCTTTCTCCGTTGACTACTATGAAGGAAGCCCAAGCTGCCAATTTTCACTAACGCTCAGCTTATGCTAAAGTTCAGTCCAATTAATCGAACATCCCTCTTTCTTCAAGGATTGTGCTGACTACTCATTTTCGCTAGTTTGGCATTTTGCTGCCAGTTTGGAACGTAGCTTATTTGGAACACCCTGAAGAAGGGGGAGAAGAGATCTCCAGTGTGCAAACACCAACAGGCGAGAGTGATACCTGATATTCATTGACTTGAGAAAGAGTCAGCAAGGCTGGAGCAGAGCTGGCACTTAAAGTATCTGCACAGAAAAAAAAATAATTCTCTTGGATGATATTAAAAAAAAAAAAAAATTATAGAAAATTCTATATCAGTCACTCATAGTTTTCTGTTTTACCAAAAAGGGGAACACTTAGGATAAATTATTCCCTTGAGATTACTGCCATTCCATGCATCATTACACAGGAAATGTGGGATTTTGAAAAACATTGATATTCTTGGCTAGCTTGCTGCTAGTGCTAGTTCTGTGTGAGCCTTTGACTGTCAGCATTCATTTCATAGGAGGTAGTTGGTGGTCTTAGTTCTGCAACATAATGCTCGGTACTGATCTTTTGGCTTTCAACATATAAGATCACTTCTGAGGATCTACCTTGCATTAGTATTTGTCAGATACCTTATTCCCAGCAGAGATTTCTTTTTAAGAAATTAGTCATTGTAGGCGCTGAACAATACTGCTTTGTTCCAATTTTGCATAGCAGCTATTGTTTTTATCACAGAACTAGATTAATATCAATAGACTTAGGGTTTCTGTTTCATTTTCATTTTTTTCATTTCTTTAACAACTCTGCAACATTGCACTAGAAAGAAGTTACAGCAAGATTAAGATAAAAGTTTTAACAGCTGACAGGAATTAGAGTATGATGATGTAATTTTTTATATACACTTAAAATACTATTAACATGCTGCATTTTTTCTAGGGAAACTAGTACTCAGACATTCAGAACTCAAAAATTAACATTGTCAACTCCCCCATCAATGATAACTTGTGACCGCTACATTTCCTGTTGATGATTCTAAGAATAAAAAATAGCTGACAATTATTTTAAATTGAAGAGTTTCAAATATTCAGGATAACTTGTGATTAATCGTTTAGCATTTCTAACAAGTCTTAAGATTCACAGGAGGTCAAAATGAATCAGACAAGTTGTAGAATCTCAATTAAGAAGTTTCTTAACAGTTTTTTTTAAAATACTCATTCTCTTTGGTAGCATGACTGTGGCAGTAAGTCCAATTAACTATTTCAGTATAAAGCTCTGCTTTGAAACTAAAAAGCTCAAATGATTGATTTAAAACATTCAACCGCAAACAATGACAAAATCCCCTAGTGAGTTCAAGCTCTGGGTTATTTTGTGTCATGCGATTCAAAGAATAATATGTGCAACACTGCAGTGTCAACAGTGTGGCATCCATTAACACTGATGCAAATGTTCTTTGACAGGTGATAGCGTGCTTGAACTTTTTCACAGTGTTTCCACAAATATGCAAAAGAACCAGACAGACAGGCAAACGCTATTCTGTTTATACTACCTTTTGCGTTCCTGTTCATTGGGTACAACACCGTATTCTGTTCCTTCACAGCTAATGAGAGGGATAGAGGGTCACCATCAGGGCTACCTTCTGAAGGAGATGGTCTATGTTTTTTATCTTTTGTTCTACTGTTGGTGGATGGTTGACCTACTCCAGCTTTCTGTTTGATGATAAAAAAATCCATCTGCTTTTTTATTATTTGTTTGTTTATTTTAAATAGATTAAAAAAAAAGGGCAGATAAAGTTCACTTTATGCCAGTGGCAGACTAAGCATCCATTTCCTTATCCCTTTAATAATGTCCACACACTTCTGTGGGTGGATAGTCTGGACATAGACATTATCCACTTACATACTTCTCATACAGTACTTCAGTTTCAAAAGAATTAAAAAACATAGTTAAAATTATCCAAACAAAACCCAAGCCTCTGAAACAGCAGTGGCCAACACAGACTTCAACTCTAAAGAATTAGAAAGGATTTTGTCTGAGATGAGCCACAGAGAGCAGAGTAAATATTGTTTGATGCAAATACATTGCAGCTTGACACAGGATGACAGATAGAAAAGTATCTCTGAAAAAAACGAAACCAGAATGTTGGGAGCTACAGTTAATCAGCTCTCTGAATGGTATCCACGTAGGCCAACATCCTTCCTCAACGCAGTCGGATCGGTTACCATGCTCTCCTTCACTGAAAACACAAGCTGCTCCCTTCCAGTTCCAGCTCAGAAAACGTATTTACTGCTAAAAGGAAGTTGCTGAGAAAAATCACTACTATCTCTTCCACTGGTGTCCTTTGAATGGATTGACTAGGAATGATGCATTTTAAAATTTATTTCTCAAAGTGGCATATACTTCTGTGACTACATGCATGAACAACACATCAGAGACACAACGATAATATGTTAATTTGGAAATACTTGTTAGATATACCAATGGCAAATATTTGTCACTTACTATCAGAAGTTTGTACCATGGATCATGTCCATTATACAGCATTGTTTCCAAAGCACCTCCTCTAAAATCTGTGGCACTCACATTTGGTGTTGAGGTTTTTTGTTACTACTACGTCAGGTCAGTTAATAATAATTGTACTTTCCTCCCGTCATTCAAAATAGAATATATAGTGAAAAAAATGGAGTGTTATGTTGCATTTGTCACACAGTGTACACCTACGCTTGCCCAAGAAAGCCCAACTTCCTTTTTTTCAAAAAGAGCAATTATTAACAAGATCTTGATTGGGGACACTCGTAACTGACTGTAATTTGTGCTTAGAAAACTACTTTCACAGGTCTAATTGGCAAAATGTGTGTGCTGTTTCTTCCCTTTCTACCCTGAGTAATGTCTTACCTGATACTTAATCCTGCTGACACCGGTGAGTGCTTCACATGAGTTAATGGTATTCAGAGTGTAGCTGCAAAAATTCGGTTAAAGTGTGAAGAGTGTCGTGTGGTATAATGATATGTTTTACAATCAATAGGCATTTAAACTGACAGCTTCTTTTGTGGTGTGAAATTCTGTTTTACCCAGCTCAAAGTCCAAAGACTATTGATTCATATCAGTAAGGTACAAGCTGTGGTGTTAATTCTCTCCTTGGTGTCTGTTTGCAACTTACTCTGTGATTAACAGATGCTTTTAAAGTACATTAAAACTGAAAACTGTACTTCTCTGTAAAGTGTATTCAGAAAGCATTGTGGACTCTTATTTCTTTTACCACCTTTGTAATTGCTACTGAATACTGTGAACTGCTGGTAAACTCAGCAGAAAAAAATTTCCGTGTTTAAAAGCAAGTGGACAAAGTTACTTTGACAGTGTAAAATCCCTATCTGATGTCCCTGAATTCTAAGTTAGAAATATTTGGGGGGAACTTTTGTATAATTTCTAAAGGTCAAGATAGATGTATTTTAATTTGCAGCATGCTTTAGTCCAGTCTAAACTTTTCTTTCAGAGCTGAATTTTCTCAGACTTTTGCGAATGCACCATAATTACTATGACCTTCCAAACGAGACATAAAATATTATGTACTCTGTGTACTGCTGTTCTGCATAATAAAAACTTTGCCATTTGCTAGATTCTGCATGTGCTCATTCTCATACAAACAAAAAGAAGTCTCCATTGTAAAATGTTATCTCTCGGTTTGGTTTCTGTTCTTTTCCCTTGAACAGTTTCTTCTGGAGCTTGCACAG